>NC_086369.1:14892780-15040280 GCF_036324505.1 Eleginops maclovinus | reverse complement strand
GCACTCTTATAAATCCTGTTAATGTTGCCACGAACTCCCCTTTTCTGTCATAAAGGTTGATGGTTGTTTCTGTGTGTCTTTGCAGGCTGGGCCCATGTAGTTTGTGCGCTTTACATACCGGAAGTAGAATTTGCGAATGTTTCGACGATGGAGCCGATAGTACTCCAGTCTGTGCCGCATGATCGCTATAACAAGGTAAAGAAATCCTTCATTTAGACCTCTAACAACATCCAAAGTGTGACTAGTAAGTTTTTGTATTAAATAGTGTTTCTCTTCTGTGTGTGTAGACATGTTATATTTGTGAGGACCAGGGCAGAGAGAGTAAAGCAGCCACTGGAGCCTGCATGACCTGCAACAAACATGGCTGCAGGCAAGCCTTCCACGTCACATGGTGAGAGCCGTTCACATCCCATAATCCTCCCCGCACAAAGAGGGAGATTGTGGAGCGGTCGAGTGGATAGGATGCATGGCACAAGTGCTGCATGTCACGCACCCACTTTCCAACATATCCTGTGTCTTTCCTCTGTGTCCTGTGTCCTTCCCCTAATGCTATCAATGAAATGCCGGTTAAACGATATTAAAACTCCACTCATGCAGTTTGGTTGTTCCACCTTAATGTAGAACATGTCATTTACTCTCTGCCTCAGCGCCCAGTTTGCGGGGTTGTTGTGTGAGGAGCAAGGATCGGACGCAGACAACGTGAAATACTGTGGATACTGCAAATACCACCACAGCAAATTGGTGAGTGACTGCTCATATCTTTTATATATTCTGCAGGTGTCTTTGGATGCTCTAAACTTAAAAATCAAATATGTGCTTGAGAGGCACTTAGAGGTTGCTTTCCTATTAACAAATTGATGAGGATGTGTGTGTTCTACTAACTATAGGAACAGATAATTGGACATAATACACAAATACTGGTTTTCCTGAAACACAGTGAGAAAAACTACCCTCCTCTTTCCTCCACTTCTTTATCTTTTGACCAACCTTTCCTCTGTGTTTCTGTTCCCCATCTGCTTCCTCTTTCTCTAGATCAATGATCCCTCCCTCTCTTCCACCTGTCCTCACCCCTCCATGTACTCCTCCCCCCTTCCTAATGCATCTAATCTCTCAAACAGTGACCCATAGTACCCTGCACTCCCCTGTGTATTTGCACTAAGCCCACAGTGGGCACAGCAGATTTGGTTTGCAGGTGCTTTAAGGTTTTCACAGTAAGGTCAAACAAGTCTGATCAGGCTTCATCCTTATTTATGTGTTTTTAAATTCTGTAAATAAGATCTAAAAGGCCATAAAGGTGGATCAAAAGCAGATATAACTCAGTGTCTTTTGTCTGCACTTCAGCCTTCACTCCTTTAAGGCAGACTGTACATGTCTTGTGTATGATTGCTACCCTTTCTGTCTGCCTTTGCGACCAGCATAATGCAAACCTGTCGCTGGATAGCCGGCCCCTTTTGTCAAGCAGAATTCAATCAGATATGCGAAGAATGAAAAAGATAGGCCTATTAACCATCATGCAACAACTGGAAATGTGTTTTCACTACATGCACACGCTGCACAGACCTCCTATTGTGTCTTTAGATCTGGTTCCGCCTCTCAGGTAGCTAACCTATTGCAAGGTAAACACATGTTGGATGAGGAACGCAGATATGAAAAACAGGAGCGTGACTTAACTGTTATGATTAGTGGAACAGAGGTGCAAGCTTTATAGCACACACACACACACACACACACACACACACACACACACACACACACACACACACACACACACACACACACACACACACACACACAGATGACATTTTAGCAACGTTAAAAAGCACTGATGGAAAGACTCGTGCTGCTTTATTGATCGTGTATGAATGGCTTTGGATGCTCGGGCGTAATGTCATTAAGCCGGGATTGTATGGACGACAGGAATGCACGACACAGGATCGATGACGAGGAAAGCGACGTTGTTAGCAGAGAGGGGGGGATTCATAAAAAACCCTTTGATAGATGTTTACGCCGTGTTAGCAACATATGGTATTGGTCTGGACTCCGTCTGCAGCCAAATGTAATTTCAAACTTACGTTACCCTCGTTTGTTGTTGATTTCATCACGACTGTGTGAGTAATTCTCCCTTTCTCTTAAGGAGTGTATAGGCAGCTGGTTTCTGGTGTCAGTGATTGGTTAACAGTGTTGCATAACTTTCTGTAACAAGATTGAGCGATACCGACAATTAAACTCACATTTTCTGAATGTTTTAGACCTTTAGGATCACTAATTGAGGACTTCTATAGGATAGAAATCCAGATTGTGGTTTTTAAAAGGAAAATACTACCATGTGACTCAGACTATGAGCTGTATGTGATGTCCCAGGGTGCACCGGGCTTCCTCAGAGAGTCAGTTTTACATGAAATGCAAAGAGAAACCCCGGTCATGGACCTGTACGTCTGGGTAAACACAAGCCTTGATCTGTGCCTGGAGGTAATTTGGCTGAAGTGTAAGGATACAGAAAGCTGGGATCGATAACCAAGACCACTCAGAAGTGTCCCATGATGCCCCCCTTTAGATCTCTGTGTTAGAAGAGGAATCTTAAAAACAGTTTTACCCTCAATCCTGAACTTTTCCCTGTTTTTCTCACGTGTGGTATTGACGGATTTGGTCCATTTGCATGTCTATGCCTCGTGGTTACATTTGGTTAGTGAAAGACGAGAAAAGGAATCGCTTTTCTGCAGTGGAGGTGTAATGAATTGTTTGAATACCTATTGTCATCATGCAGACTTACTCAATGAAGACCACCATAAATACCAATGCCTGTTTTTTAACTTTAAAGTTCAGTCAGCCTTTTTCTGTTTCCTTTTTTTGGGGGCCAAATTCAAGACTCTTTCCTTCTGGACTTAATCCTGTAACTCGGAGCTCCCTCTTTACTTTTTTTTTAAGCAAAGGAGCAGGGGTCGGGGTGTTAGATCTCACAGCTTAAGTGACTCTTCCTTTCAGTGTATGGATGGACCCCCAAACACGGAGCAGAAGGTAAGACGGTCCTCAGATCCTGCAGAAACTCTCTCACATGCTCAAACTGGCGGGGACATCAATAGTCATTCTCATTACAACGGCTCCATAATGAGCTCTGATGGAGACAGTCTTTGGATATATTGGCAGAACATTACCTATGTTTAAATTGCAAGTTTGGTTTTTATTTACTATTCTAAATGATTGAAGGGTTCTTATTTGATCGTATATTAGTATATAACATGTTGGCAATTAACCAAATCGCACTTTAGAGTCAGGTGATCTGAGAAAAAATGAATGGATGGCCTTAAAAATACTTAATTTTCTTGTCTTTATTAACATGTTTTAATGACATTATTCTTAGTAAAACCCTATGCTGTACAGATCAGTGCATGAATGTGTCCTTCAGTCTTTCTAAACACAGCCTAGTCCTTTAAATTTGATTTCCAGGTTAGTGCGGAAATTGTGTTTTATAGACTCGGCAGCAGTTGCATTTGTTTCCTAGCTGCTGGTTGGACTGCAGCCTCTAATGAACGCTGCATTAGCGTGACTTCATCAGTCACAGCTGTTAGCAGGACATGCAATCACAGGCTGTGAAAAATCAGGATTTACAGGAGGTGTCAAGTCATCTGTCCTCTTTTTTTTCATCATGTGTATTGAGCTCTTGTGAGAAAAGACTTGCAGTTTTATACTAAAGCACACACACGACTCCCTTTACAGGCGAGCTGTTAGGAGAGTCTCTGTTCGATGTTGTATTCTCAACTGCCCTCTGTGCAACAACGTTTGGACAGCACTTTGAAAATGCATCCACCCTCGCTTCCCTCATAAATGGCAGTCAATGTGTCCAGATATTGAAGTGTGTGAAGTTTATCACACACTCATAACAGGCTCGCTGCAGAGTGCATGCAACAAACAAAGCCCGCTTATTAGGACAAGCAAGGACTTAACATAAGCAGGTGTGTGTGTGTGTGTGTGTGTGTGTGTCTGTGTGTCTGTGTGTCTGTGTGTGTCAGAGCGAGAGGCACAGCTGTGGGATTGTGTCCAGGCCTGCAGGGAGGCATCAGGACAACACTAACACACACCGTTTTACTACTTTCTCCTTTATTTTACCCTTCCCATGACCCCTCTCTCCCTCTCTTTTTTCCTCCCATTTAAAACGTAATGTATAAACGTATTGTAATGAAAACGGTAGTGAGAATGAATGGGTGCATTTTGAAAGTGTCTCCTCCACAAACTTGTATCTGGGACCTGAATAGCTGAACATTTACTTGTTCCATCCCCACTGAATGAAATGCTCGTGTTACAATAGCATAATGCATTTATTTATAGACGTGTTTGTGCCGACAGCTCAGCAGAGATTTTGTTTATTTGCCAAAAATAGTCTGTAAGTTCCTTCAGTTGTTTTCTTGATTGTTTTTGATAGAAAAGCATGAATGAAGACAATAGGTGTTCATTCATGGAGTAATTAGTGGAAATGCAATTAATCACAGGATTCAAAGCTACTGATGATTTCCAATGCCGTCCCTAGAAGGCCCTTTTTGTTAATACTGCCATATTAGTATCAATTTTGAGTATTGCCCTCCTCTCACTTGCACACACACACACACACACACACTCACTCACACTCACACTCCATCCACACCCAGGGTCAGAGATCAGTAGGCTCAGATGTGTGTGACTCTGTGTGTATTTGTGTGTTTGTGTGTGTTCTGCCACACATCCGCTCGTGCATTTGTTATGAGGTTTGGAGGCTCAGATGTAAACCCACCTCATGTTAGACCCGGCAGTCAAACAACAGCAGGGGCTAAAGGATCCCCACTCTGACCACTCAAAGGCCTGCAGGAAACACACACACAAACACACACACACACACACACACACACACACACACACACACACACACACACACACCACAATGGCTGGTCAGAAATCCTACAGGAAACTGCACAGGGGAATTCCTGCTCGGTCAGGGCGGATTATTTTCCCCCCTTACTTCCTGTTCCTCCGTTTCCCCCCCATCTTCCCTCTCCTCTCCTCAGCCCCCCCCCCCACTTCCTCCTGGGGCCACTGTGATACCTTGCAAAGCTTTTAAAATGCATGTTACATCAAATTAAAAGGCAATTATATTTTGTCTTGCATCATTGTGCCATTTATTTCTTACATAACAATTTAATTACATTTCTCGTCTATGAAGGTTATTGTGAGGAAAAGCACCACAAGCAGTCACACCGTGCCGGTCAAAAGCTAGTTTGATTTAATGCAGTGACTAAACAATTTATCAGGTATTTAATTTTTAATGATTTCATAGTTTTGAAGGAATTTACCACGAAACAAATGCTAAATATTCTCTAGATTCATCCTGGATTCTTCTGCATAATAATAATAATTAAGATTAATTACAATTAAATTACAATTAAGCTCAGGAATTCCTAAGCAAAAATAATATAACTTATTTCCAAATGAAATGAAAAACATACATTTTCAGATAATAATCAGAATATTAGAAACTTCATTAAATGCAATTCAGTAAAGCAGTATCTTTTTCCTCAGTGCTAAAAAACATAATTGAATGAAAACTGTGACCTTTTCTTAAAACATTATAAAATAAAACAAGAATTTAAAATCATAAAAATAAACTTTCTGACAAGAGTGGAATTTAAATGAACATGGTTTAATTTTATTGTCTTTTAATTGTCAACATTACATTAAATTGCTCCCCCAATTTCATGCATTTGATTAAATCCACCAACAGCCTAAATGGACATGCGTTTGTGTCCCAAGAGAAGAAAGAAGTGTCCATGTATCTGAGCTATAAGAGATTTATAAGGAGAAGTGTTTGTCTCACTTCAGGACCACATGAGCAGCGTTGGACAGAGACGGAGAGGATACCAGCCCACCGTTTTAATCCTCATTGCTCGGGAGTTTGTTGATAAATAGACGTGGCCCTCGATCTGTGCCACCACTCATATTTACCCCACGCAGTCTGAAAGAGCTCTCGGACATGTCAAATGATGGGGCTGCTAACGGTCACTGGCAGAGAAAGAGGGGAGAGGACACGCTGAAAGGCTTTGTCTCCGCCTGTATAATCAATTGACCTGATTGATAAGGGTGTGTCAGGGTTACATTGTGTGTGTGTTATGTTTCCCACGCCCGGTGCTTCGGGTCCTCTCTCTGTGTGTGTGTGTGTGTGTGTGTGTGTGTGTGTGTGTGTGTGTGTGTGTGTGTGTGTGTGTGTGTGTGTGTGTGTGTGTGTGTGTGTGTGTGTGTGTGTGTGTGTGTGTTATCCGACCCTCCGTGCTCAACCTCTGTCCATCAACACCTTCCTCAGGAATGTTGATGAAAAACAACAAGGGAATCCCAAAGACGTTACCTCTCGCACTCTCCTTTTCTCCGGTGTCCTCTCTCCTGTTCGCTGAACTAGATGCTGTTTAAGTTAACCGCCTCATTTAGCTCATGTCCCTCTGTGGTTACCCGCTTTCTAAAGCACATTTTGCACGGTAGTCACTGTTGTTTAAAGTAGAGCCAAAAGTTTGGGAGACCAGAGAAAATTAAATGACACATTTGATAATCGTGTAACTCATTTATTGTGCAAAAAATGGAAAGCATTTGTTGGCTTCAGCCTCTTAAAGGTGAGAATTTACTCTTTTTTTGTGTGTGTTCTGCTCATAGTAATGCAAACTACAGAGAGGAAGCACTTCTTAATCAAAATGACCAGTGGAAGAAAAAGTGCATGAAAAATAATCCTTTGGATGGAAATGAAACAAAATGACACTAGAAAGTCCTATATACAGAAGACATATGATTCTATCAGGCAGCAGAAAGAAGATGATCTTAGCAGCTCTTAAGCTACTTAATGGAGACAGAAAGGGGGAAAGTTTTAAGTTATGCACACTCAAGCAGAACTCCCCCGAGTGTCAGCGTTAGAGGAAGCGGGCGTGCAGAGAGGTGAAGCTGCTATCTCCTGATTCGGCTGCTAAAGTCTGTTAACTGCCACTCATAAAAAAAGAAAGTCTGGCTAAACTGTCACCAGCCTCCAGGCATTAACCCTGTGTGGAGACGACGACAGGGGGAGGGGCGTCTTCCTGGAGTTGTCATGACACTGACACACAAGCATGTCTCTCAGGATCGCTGCATATTTTCCTCACCTTTATTCCATAGCGTGTGTGTGTGTCTATATTCCTGTGCAGAGAGGTGTCAGGGTGCGCACTGGAGGTGTAAATGCACTGGCACCCAGTCGCCACCTCGGGTGAGAGAGGAAGGGTGGCGGCGGCGCCCGTGTGATAGCGAGGGTGTAAATTGAGCTGTGATGGTTACAGAAAGAGGAGATGATTGGATGAAACGATGAGACTTTGTGCGCGGCGAGAGGCACTTAGACACACTCAGCTCTAAACTGCAGCGTGCTGAATCCTCCGTTCTCTATCACTCTCCCATCACTCTCTTTGTTTGCGGATCTCTTAGCTTTCATCTCAGACTGAGCCTTTGAAATGTAATGCTCTCTCTTTCCAACACACACACACATTATTCCTCCTTTGTGCTTATATCCTAATAACTCGTAGCTCTTAGTTATTTCTGACGTCTCTTCTCCTCACGACACTTGCAGATATGCTCTCCATATTCAGTGATTTCTCTAAAATGCAAAGGGTTATAAAATAAGGGTCTGTTTGTCTTTATTCATCTCCTCCCTGCACTGTGTCTTCAGCAGCTTCACTCATCTGGTTCTCCTTTTTGTATCTCTATCTATCTTTAGAAACACAAGGAGCGGGACAGGCACAAACCTAAACACAAGAAGATCTCCATGGACATGTCCCCCTCCCTGGTCCTTCCTAATATCATGGTCCCAGAAAAGGTGAGGGTGCTCACTTTACCCTTTTGTTAGTTAAATATTAAAGCAGGTTAATCTTCACCTTCATCTACCTTTATGGCCCTCCTTCTGTATTCCTCACATACCCTGTACTCCCTCTCCGGTGCTCCTCATGGTTCCTCGCCTCCTTTTTCGTTCAACCCTCATTTTTTCATGATCTTTAGCTGTTAGCTTCTAATGGCTAGCGCTCCAACACATTGTACGTGGTAGGCTAAGGGACGGGACATCTCTAGTGGTTAACCAATCACAACAGAGAGATAACCAATCAGAGCAGACTGGGCTCTGGTTTCAGACAGAGGATGAAAAGAGGTGCTGCAGCACAGGCAGTGTGAGAAAAATAAAGAGCTTTTTGAACATTAAAGCATGGAGACATGTCCCAGGAGAGACACAACATAGTGATATAATAGAGCTTCTTTGAAACACTATATCATCTCTCACAAAGCTTCAAAGCATGGGTCGACAAAGGAAAACCAGCACATTTGTTAATAAACCGATGCATTTAAACAAAACAATGAAAGTACGGTCAAGTTTATCTTAACCAATCTTTGCACCATCTTCTCCCTCCCCCAGACCTTTAACAGTGGCAGCTCAGCGGGGGGCGTCCCCTCTCTCCCGGCGTCCTCTCAGAAGCGCCTGGACGACGGCAGCGCCCGCTTCACCACCGCCAACTTTCAGGAAGTGTCGTCGGCGCTTTCAGGCGGCGGCGTCGGCTCCAAAGACGGCCAGGCTGCAGACGCTGGGAAGGCGGCGTCCGAGGCGAAGACCAAGAAGAACAGCATCCCGGGTCACACCGCGGGACAGCGGGGGGGCCGCAAGTCTCTCTCCTCCTCAGGGAAACCCCTCCCCTCCGCCGTGGTCACCATGGCAACCTCCTCCACATCTGCCTCTGCTTCCACGGGGCCTTTCCACCAAGGTGAATTAATGGATGGTGCCATATGTTCATCCCCCCCCCCCCACACACACACACACACACACAGCTGGGAGTTCAAATCCAGCTAAAAACTGCAGCACTGTCGCAATCACAGGAATGTTATTACACACCAATAAGAGAGGAGTGTGTGTGTGGGTGTGTGTGTGTGTGTGTGTGTGTGTGTGTGTGTGTGTGTGTGTATGTGTATATATATATGTGTGTGTGTGTCATTAGCTGGATTCTGGCCAGACACCAGACTCCAGTGTGTGGCCCTGATAACAGTGTTTCTTCTCCGCTGGCCTCTGGCTCCTGTAATCGGGGGCCCCGTCTGGGAAAAAGATGCAGAAACACCCAGAGAAAGAAGGAACGTGTGTGTGTGTGTGTTAGGGGGTGGGGGGCTTGACCTGAAGGGAGGCAGAGCTCAAACTGAGCTCCTGTGTTTTGTACTATCAGGACCTTGAAGCCCCTTGTCAAGGTGGGTGTGTGTGTTTGTGTGTGTCAAGGTGTGTGTGTGTGTGTGTGTGTGTGTGTGTGTGTGTGTGTGTGTGTGTGTGTGTCAAGAAGAGAGATGGTGCTTGTGCTTTCGAGGCACTTCCTCTGTGGGGAGGGCAGATAGAGAGCGGGGGAGCAGATAAAATGCTCATTTTGGTTATCTTGTGTCTGCTTCTCTCATGATGATTGAAAGGAGAGTCGTATGAAAGTCCCCCCCCCCCAGCTGTGACGTCTGTTTCCATCTCATGTATCCTTATCTTTTTGTTCTGTCGTTGTTTTTCCTTCCTCCAGGTCTCCTGTTGACCAGTGCCAGCAAGAACCCCTCTGCCCCTTCCTCCTCAGACTTCTTGAGTTTCTCAGACCCATCGCTGCGTCCGGGGGCCGGGACCACCTTCTCCTCCCCGCCGTCCTTCAGCAGCTGCCTTGTGAAGCCCAGCTCGGAGGGCGGAGCTTCTGAGGGAACGGCGACTCTCTTCGGCTCTCTGGTGTCCGCCACCACAGCCTCTGCAGGTACCAGACCTTCAGAACCAGATCCTGTCCGTCCTCAACGTTCACTCCCTATTCAATATTAGACAAACCCATTAGTGCCAGATTTGACCGAGGAACCAGAGAACACATAAAGGTTTTCACTTCTGCTTTCTTATCATTTCAGTGGGCGGGAAGCTGTATGAGAATTCCCACAGTCACACATCCAGCGAGACGCCAAGCCTCGGTGGCTCCACTGCCTACAAGAGGCCCCCGCCCTCCAGCTCAGGGCCCGGCATCGGAGGAGGAGCGGCTGGAGGCGGGGACGACGGGGTGAAGAAGAAAAAGAAGGGCAACTGGCGAAACAGATTTGGACCGTGCTTCACCACGGATGTGAAGGCTTCAGAGGCAGCTCCCTCCCTCACCCTCCCCACATCCTCCACGGCCTCTTCCTCCGCCTCCCCATCCTCCTCGTCCTCCACGCTCTCAGGCCGGCCGGGCTTAGTCTCCAGCAGTGGATTAGGAGTGGGGGTGGGAGGAGGAGGAGAGAGGGGGCTCGGGGTCATGGGGGTCAGTGGTGGGATTCAGAAGTCCCCGTCACTCCTCAGGAACGGAGGTCTGCAGAGCAACAGCAGCTCCTCGAACAGCGGAGCAGGTGAGGAGAAACCAGTCAACACACAAAACACAAAACTGAGGAGAGTTTGAGAAAGAAACTCTCAGCAAAATGTCCTCACTGTGTAGCTGCTGCTCAGGAATACATCACAACTAAATAAATTGCTGTTGGCAGTTTAATCAGGTAATCAATTAAGACTGGAAGATAAAGAAGTCGTGTCTCGTCATGTTCCTCACACTTCTTATTCCTAGGAAAAGTCCGGCATCTACACATCAAGAAGTTAAAAGTACACTAAATAAAATAAAATAGAAAATGTAATCAAATCACAACCAGAAAAATAAATGAATTGTGCTCTTCATCAAAACTGCTCAATGTCTGCACAACACACACGTCTTTTAGTGGTAGAAAAAATCTCCCATTATGGTGCAATATATTACAGGCTAGAGAAATATAAACAGCCAGTAACTCAGCAGAATCCTCTGCGTGTCCCTATGTTGTACGATAGGTTGATGGTGTATTTAGTGTGTGTGTGTGTGTGTCCTTGTGTCCTTGTAGCAGTTTTTTTTCTTCAGCTCCTGACATGTGGAGCTCTCTCATCATTCACCTCTAAACGCTGCAACAGAAACATGTTGTACAGCGAAGCAAATACCTACCAATACCAATCAGAAACGGGAAGGATTGGACACACCTTTGTTAGTGTGTGTGTGTGTGTGTGTGTGCGTGTGTGTGTGTGTGTGTGAGAGAGAGTCAGTGTGTGTGCGGTCTGCGCTCACACACGTGGAAGTGGTCTGTGTGTTTCTTTCATCGTGTTCTGTTGCTTGGCAACTGTCTTTATGCTTTGGAGTTCCCCTCTGCTGATGGAAATGGCTCCGCAGCCCACACATCTCCCCTCTCCTCCAGAATCTCCTCCCTTTGTTTCTCCTGCTTCCCCCCCCTCCCGTCTCCCCTCCTACCTGCACTCTGCCCGTTCTGCAGATCACCTGTTGCTGCTGTGTGCAGTTGAAGGTGTGTGTGTGTGTTTGTTAGTGTGTGTTTGCACAGTCGTAAGTCAATGTGTATATAAGGCACATGCTCACAATGCATTGCCATTTAATATTATCAGCTGATTCGGACACATTTGGTTTTATATTTACAATATTTACACAAGGCTCTCTCATCAGACATCATGTTTGTTTGTCTGAGTGTTTTTGTTGTTTTTGCTGATTACTACATTTAAAGATATGAATACACTGTGTTTTAATTATACTCAATTCTTCAAAGTAATAATTGTTAAATCTTTAACCTTTAAAACATATATGTTGTACAAGCAACTCAATACCGAGAATCAATAAAATCCATGCATCTGTAGTAATGTATAAATACAGTATGAAACAGATGTGGTTACTAAGCAACAATACGTTTACTATGATCTCAACATTTGTGTCTTTGTATTTTCCGACCATCTTGAGCTACATAACCTTTAAAAAAAAAGTACAACCTGTTGTTTCAGTCTGATATGCAGAGATGTAGTTATTGTTTTAGTGGCATCATGTAATGATAAATGCAATACAACCCCAGATGATGGGGAGAGTTGACAGACATTTTCACTTTTGTCTGACTGGAAAGAAACATGTAGCGTTACCTTTGCTGTGTGTGTGTGACGACTGGCGCACAGTTAGTTTGTGTTTCTGAGTTTCGGGTGCTCGCCCTGCAGCCGAGACTTCAGTCTGATCTCAGCTGCTGCAGAAGATAGTGAAGAGACAGTTGTGGTTACATCTGGGTGTGTGGCTGTGTGTGGCTGTGTGTGTGTGTGTGTGTGGCTGTGGGGCTGTGGCTGTGTGGCTGTGTGTGTGTGTGTGTGTGGCTGTGTGGGGCTGTGTGTGGCTGTGTGTGTGTGTGTGTGGCTGTGTGTGCTTCTTCCTACTGTAAATATTTAGCTCAGGGTTAATGCAGGGCAGTTATAGGGAGGATCTTGCCCCCCCCTCCTTCCTGTGTGCTGATGGATAGATAGTTAGCCTGATAGATATGTGTTGGAGGGGGGTGGGGTTGGGGGGAGCAGGAGGTTAGATTTTGGTTAGGTTAATGTTTGACGGCAGGGGGGTCACTGATGGGACGGACGTGTTTGGTGTGTGGGGGAAGGAGAGATGTTGGGTGGACATGAATTTATTCAGACGTGTGTGTGTGTGTGTGTGTGTGTGTGTGTGTGTGTGTGTGTGTGTGTGTGTGTGTGTGTGTGTGTGTGTGTGTGTGTGTGTGTGTGTGTGTGTGTGTGTGTGTGTGTGTGTGTGTGTGTGTGTGTGTGTGTGTGTGTGTGTGTGTGTGTGTGTGTGTGTGTGTGTGTGTGTGTGTGTGTGTGTGTATAATTTCCTACAGTTTAGTCTCACTGCTAACCCAGTGTGAGGGAAGCTGTGAACACCAGGAAATATTGCGTTAACAAAATTTCATTTAAAGTCAAAATTTTAACTTGTTGGTTAAAAATCAAACCTTCAGTTTTTTGCATTAGGAGAAATGATTTGAGATATGATAAGGCATGTTCCTTTGTGCTGTTTCAAGTTATACAGTCTGCAAAAAATGTCAACAAATAAACTAAAATAAAGCTGAGATAATCAACAGGTTGATTTAAATAAAAACCTTTTGGGGCACAATTACATATATTATAAAATGTAACTTCACAATTTCAAAATGTTCTCTATAGTTTTTGTTCTTTTTAGTTTTAGTCAAAGTATATTTACTACAGGTATAAATATATTTGAGCTCTGGTAGGAATTGATCCAAAAACACAGAATTTTAACCACTTGAATCTGAAGAAAAACACACACACACACACACACACACACACACACACACACACACACACACACGAACACACACATTATGCAGTAAACTTCAAAGAACGTTTCTTAAAATTGAAGACAAACTATTTAAAAGTGACAGCTCTTTCATGTGCATTGTGTGTGAGCCTCCTCCATAAACTCTGCTGAATAAATATATGGTTAAAATATTTTCTCTAGTTGAATCACGCCTCACTTTGAAACCTGCCTGAATTTGCAAAGACTGTCCGCCGAATCTGCTGTTAACTCTGCAACTCGTACGGCTTTATCAGGCTGTGGCAATCCCACATACATGCGGACTTGGACACGCACGCACACACACACCCATGCATGCCCTGGGTGTTGCTCTGCTCCCTCTACACGTTGCTGCGATGTTTGAATACATTTCTGTTTATCTTTTGGTGGTAGAGAGTTCTCAGAATAATAAATCTCTCCTTAGCCGGGTTGGCATTCAGTGTTTGTCTCCACATTCCATTTTTAAACATGATTAAATGACTGTCTGCACTTTTACTAAAAAACAAGCCCCTGGGCCCCCCAGCTTCAGCATCACACCGAACATGGCGGGACGTTTCCTTCCAACGCAGAAGAGTGAAAACACAGATCCAGCTCTTTAATAACGGAGCATGATGCCGTGCACTCGGTTTTCAGATTGAGGTTAACCCTCCCTAAACACACGACATAGATTTCCTATGGAGATAAAACCGGCTCGAGCTAATCAAGGTGGATATTCCTTAAGCTCACAGACATAGTGAGCAGGAAGGGAAGAGGAACAGGAAGGTCGATAGAGGCGGCTGTGCTTCAGGGGCTTAACGTTATCGATCACACACGGGTGGAAGTTTTACAAGCTCAGGCGTGTATGTCAGAGGTGTGTGTGTGTGTGTGTGTGTGTGTGTGTGTGTGTGTGTGTGTGTGTGTTGTAGAGTAAGTTGTTATTCCCATGAAAATCAGTTTGTAAAGATAATGCTCTGTAATACTTGTAAATATTCTCACCTGTGTTGGAACAATTAATCAGACGGTCTACTTTATAAAACACATTTCTCTGATTTTATTTAAGTCGCTTTTACATTTTTTAAAATTTTAAATTTAAGGGTTAAAGGGATATTTGTCAGAGCTGCTCTTCAGTTTGAACCTTAAACTCACCCTGTTAGAGCAAGAGGTGTTTCTCCTTTTTAAAGAGACGATATTTAATTGAATTGATTTACATAAATATAATTAGAATTTCAGAGAATATTTACAATACACACATTTATTTATAGTTACATCTAAATTAAAATATCACGTTCTGGTTGTCCAAAAAATAATAATGGAATAAAAATAGTTTAATTCAGGAAAATAAATGCAGACAAATTAATTGCATTTCATTCAAATGTTTTTAATAGAGCTTTAAAACAGCACACACTGCCTCCACCTTTGGACATTGTAAATACCCTCTATTTTCATACGTAATAAAGTCCATATTAATCCAGATGAGCTCTATTTTCTCCTGCTATTATCTGAGTTTTGGCTCGGTCATTGTGTCTCCTCAGCAGCTTCCTGTGTGTTGCTCCAGCTGCAGAGCTCCAGCAGCAGCTCGTGCCCCCTGAGTCATGGCCGCCCTGCTTTGGGTATCAATTTTTCTGGTGCATATTACAAAGCGTTATAAATAGTATGTAGGGTCCTCGCAGTGTTCCTATCTCTCTCTCTCTCTCTCTGGTGCTCTCCCTCTCTCCCCCTCCACCCCTCCCCTCCTGGCACAAAGATCTCTTGTTCCCCCGGTGAATGTGTGCTGCCCTGAGCCATTCAGACCTTTGTGGGGCTGAGGGGCCCTGTCCCCCCCATCCCCCCCCCCACACACACACACACACCCTCCTCTGCTGGGGTCAAAGGGGGGCAGGGGCAGGGCTTATCCCTGGTTAGTGGGCGAGCAGAGGGGTGTGTGAGGGGGAGGGAGGAAGAGAGATAAGAGAATGGAGCATGCGTATGGGAGCGTGGAACTGGAGCAATATGTTCGCGTTAGTGATTTATAACTTGGGTTTAATTTTGAAGTATCATTTTTAATAAGCTGAATTACTTTATCTGAATTGGTGCAAAGAAAACCTTCATAGGGAAATAAAGTGCACATCTTTTCCTCTCCTCTTTTTCCCCAGTTTGTGAAATGTGTGTTTGTTTGATGCTGTTTTATATAATCATAAAGACAGTAAAGGATCTGACCACATACTCCAGAGTCCTTTGGTACTTAATCATGCATAACCATTATTGGTTTATTAATCATGCACATTGTTTAAAAAGGGTCCTTGTTTAAAACCATATTTGAATACACTCATTTGTCTCTTTCAAGCCACAAAACAAGGACTGAACAGAAAAGGCTAATCAGACCCCGTTTTCCCCTCATTCTATTATTTACACCAATGCTTTTCATACTGTAATAATTAAAGTTGCTTTAACACAAGCGGTCACCCTCAAAATGTTTGTTTATTAATATTATTTAATGCTGTTCATTTCTCCACAGGTGTTTTCTGCGGTGCTGACGGGTCATCGGCGGGGTCGGGAGCTGCCTCCGTTGGCGGCTCGGAGTTGTCACAGCAACAACAGCCCACACCTTCGCTGTCCTCCCCGTCTCCGTTCACTGCCACCGCACCGCTCACCAGCACCGCCAACACACACGTGAGTTCACACACACACCAAAAAACTCTCATTCACATCCTCACATTCTCACATGCTTAAAGGACAGAAAGGTCTGTCTGTGAAATCATTCAGAAGTCCTAAATTGTTGTTTGAAACTTTTCGTTAAGTGTCTGAGATTGAAGGAGGGGTGGCATTCCATTTGGATAAGGAATGGATGATCGGTTCTATTTACTGTCAGTTTTTCAGTATAATTTTACCCAGATGTACCCATAAATATGGCATTCCACTTCATCCCACATCCATTCATACATATGTTAAATAAGGAGCGTACACTCCGCATAGTCAGAGGGGGAAGAACAACTTGTGTGTGTGATCTGTAATTTAACATACAAGGAAAAGTAAAACTAGCTTTCAATGTGTGAGTCGAGGGAAGGAAGAATTCATTTGAATATTCCTGATATTCAAATTAAAACCACTAAATAACAGAGTTCGCTGCTGGCAAGTGTGCGTCATGTATTTTGGAATGTATTGGATTTTTTGGTTCCTTTTTTGAATAGTAATGGAAGGGTTTTAAGGTCATTACATTTGTACTTAAAAAATGTGCAGGTTCCCTTCACGCACGCACGCACACACACACACACACACACACACACACACACACACACACACACACACACACACACACACACACACACACACACACACACACACACACACACACACACACACACACAAAAACAATTCAGGCCACGCGGGTAAACGGTGGAAACACAAATAAACCAAAGCGCACAAATTAAACGTCCTTCTCTCCAAATCTCTCAGCGCTGTTATTAATCCACAGCATATTGTGTGTGTGTGTGTGTGCGTGTGCGCTGACCTCGTGTGCATGGTATTTTCTCTGCAAGTCATTCCATGGACGGTTTTATCCGGTACACCTGTAGAAGGTCTAGAACAGTGTATTGAACCACCTGTGATTCTGCTGCAGTTGTCCTTGGTTAATTGTGATCTCTATTATAAAATAAAGTCAGTCTAATATCTGTCAATGAACAGTCATGTGAAGGGACCAATCAGAACACAGAGACCTATTTCTTTTAAATTAAAGTACATATGTAGTGTTCAATGTAATGGATTTTAGAGGGGATAAATCACCTCTGCTGTCCTTTTTAAATACACACTTGCTATTATGCTTTATACTTTTACATGTTGGAAAAAAGTTTTACAATCTTGTGGAAAAATTCAAGAATGAATGCTGCCATATTTAAGGAAAACAGCTATTTTTTATAAAACTATTTTAGGATGTTTTTATTTACATTTGAATCATTTTAACAGCTTTTTAAAACTTTTAAACAGATTCTTATTGAACAGCTGAGCAGGTTTCACCAGATCTAATTCAATTATGTGGATTTGTCAGACCTAAAGCTGCTATTTTTAGGATTGTCCTTTTAGTTTTTTGTATGTGAGGGCACTGACTCTAACTCAGTCGGCTCATCTTCAATCGGTGACCCCAGTGTCCATCCTTTCAAAGCCCCCCAAAGACCCTGCTCTGTCTCTGTCCACCCAACCCAATTTTTCTCCCGTGTCCACTTGCCACCTCTCTTTCTTCTTCTCTCTCTCTCTCCCTCACACACACACACACACACACACACCATTTTCTTTCACCCTCGACCTTCCTTCCCTCTGTCCCCATCCATTTCTCTTTTTCCCCCTCTGTTGTCCTCTGATGTAATGACATCTGACAAGCACCACAGTAGGGATGGAGGGATAGATGCAGGGAGGGAGGGATCGGGGCAAGTGTGTGTGTAATGTGTGTGTGTGTGGGGGGGGGGGCTCTGGCCTGGTCTTCATCGTGCCCCGCTCCTCTCTGTTCAGCACATATTAGAGAGGACGGGAGGCCCAGGGAAGCACTGGATATCAAGCCTGTTGGCAGCATGTATAGGTGTGTGTGTGTGTGTGTGTGTGTGTGTGTGTGTGTGTGTGTGTGTGTGTGTGTGTGTGTGTGTGTGTGTGTGTGTGTGTGTGTGTGTGTGTGTGTGTGTGTGTGTGTGTGTGTGTGTGTGTGTGTGTGTGTGTGTGTGTGTGTGTGTGTGTGTGTGTGTGTGTGTGTGTGTGTGTGTGTGTGTGTGTGTGTGTGTGTGTGTGTGTGTGTGTGTGTGTGTGTGTGAGAATTGAACACCAAGAGATTTTTTTTTTTCTTAACTGTCACTTGTGTGTTTGTAAAGTGTGATGCGCGTCTCTGGACATCTGGGACACACACACTCCAAATCAAGTCTGCAGAAATTACGCAACTGTAGAAGGATGCCAACAACAGGCCTCCCTCTCTCGCTCTCTCGCTCTCTCTCTCTGTGTGTGTGTGTGTGTGACAGGGACCATTTGCTATTTCCAGTCCTCTAGCAGACTCTCAGCCTACTGTTATTGGCCCTCAGCCCAGGACAGAGAAAGGGAGCGAGGGAGACTTTGAATGAAAAATGAATGAAAAATGAATGTTGATGGGAAAGGGGGCCGGGTTATGGCAGCGAGGGGAGGAGGAGAGAGAGAGAGCGAAAGGGAGGTGGAGAAAGAAGTCATTTCAGTGAGAGGGGGGGTGAATGCACGGAGGGTACGGGTTCTGTCTTTTGATTTTGATTTTAACACTAAACAGTGACGGGAATTTCCAGGAAGTTTTCCAATTTTCTGTTATTTTAGACGAACCAGGTCCATCAATTTGTAATGGGAAACAATGACGTTATAGTTGTCTTTATCCCAGGATGCACCCAAAAAAATACTTCTATTTAATATATTTATAATTAATATATAAGACCAAAAAAATGCAGTCCTTTCTTTGGTTTCCACATATTTGTTCTGCTCATATAAAAAAGTTAATTGTTTAGGTGCTGCTCCAATTCCTTTTTGTCAAACTATCTAAAGTTAAGGATATCAGATTATTATTCATATTTAATTCATCAGCAATTTGATGATTAAGTTTTGTTTTATAGCCACAAAAATAACCTTTTTTCTTCAGTGACTTTAAAAAAATCTTGTCATGGTTTTCAGCTTTACTACAAATTACAGAAATGACTCCTGAAAACTTTCTGGTGTGTTTTTGGTTGTAGCGTTTAAACACAGGCTGTCAGCCATTTTGTTCTATTTAGACAGACCTGATCCTCCCCCCCTCCCGATGCTCCACCCTCACCCTCTTCCATCTCACCCCACCCTTCAGTGCATGGTCCTTATTTGGGAAATGCCTTAATTGGATTAAACTCCGTGCATCAGAAACACTTTGTCAGCATGTCAGTGTACTGTGTGTGTGTGTGTGTGTGTGTGTGTGTGTGTGTGT
Organism: Eleginops maclovinus; assembly: GCF_036324505.1. NCBI lineage: Eukaryota > Metazoa > Chordata > Actinopteri > Perciformes > Eleginopidae > Eleginops > Eleginops maclovinus. The sequence goes on along the minus strand of NC_086369.1, from coordinate 15,021,218 downwards.
GTGTGTGTGTGTGTGTGTGTGTGTGTGTGTGTGTGTGTGTGTGTGTGTGTGTGTGTGTGTGTGTGTGTGTGTGTGTGTGTGTGTGTGTGTGTGTGTGTGTGTGTGTGTGTGTGTGTGTGTGTGTGTAACTGAATAATGGGCCGTGCATCCACAGTGTATCAACGTTTTTATGTATGTGAAGTGTTATCAAATCCACATTTAAACGTCACTTGAAATCAATAGTTCAAATACATGCCGGTCGAGCTTCCCCAAAAATATAATACAAATACTGTCACACTCATACCGTAACACACTGAAATACACACCAAAGAAACACCTTTGACTTTGGTGTGTTACATTTGAGTTTACGAGAAAAAAAAATCCTCTTATTTTGAAAAAAGACATTTAAGAAAAACAAATTCATCAAAACATTTATTAATTATCTTTATAAATTCAATTAATATATTTTAATTAACGTTTATCGACATGTGATATTTTATACACTTCACTATCATTGATATTTGTATTAATTCATAACTAATTCAAATCTAAATTAATACACTTTTTTATTACATTCCATCATTTTGTGAAAACATCTTTACATTTATTCGTAATATATTAGAGAAGCAGTTTTAGCACATTTATTAAATACTTCCAGCTAGTCGCACAGTTACGCATTAAAACGCATGGAGGGACTTTTTTTACACTTCATACTCTTCACTCCCCTCCTGTCTCTAAACAATCAGCTATCCAATCAAAGAGAAAATGGCAAAAAAACAACAACAATATAAATCGCTTTTTAAAGGACTTCTATGTGCAGTTTGAATCCCAGTGAAAGCAGCCTTCCTGTGTCTTATTATCTGTCTCTCTTTCTTCAGGTGAGCGGTCTGCCAGGCTCCGTCTTTAATCTCGCCCCCTCCCACATGTTCGGTAACCGGCTGAATCCAAACTCAGCCATGGCAGCTCTCATCGCTCAGTCCGAGGCCTCACCAGCAGGTAACACACCTAATGTGACGACTTGTGTGGTGTGTGTGTGTGTGTGTGAGTTTGTGTGTGTGTGAAAAATGTATGCATGTGTGTCCGAGGGGGAGATAATGGAAAGGTCACGCCCCCGCGGTCCCACAGAGAGGTCAGGGGTCAGCACTCGGGATATTTTCAAGCTCCGCCCACTCAGATCCTGTTACACTGCGTGATTGTTCTCCCCTCTCACACAAACACAAACAAATACGGCTCACACCCGTATCGCTTACATGTAAAACATTAGACTCTTCCCTGAGCTGTGGGCAGAGGAAGAGGAAGAGGAGGAAGAGTAGGGTGGAGGGACGGGAGCCACCTTCAGGAGCTGCAGCAGGAGAAAACAGGAGGATGGTTATCTGTCCAGAGGAGCTGATGAAGGAGTAAGACGTGGCTTTAGAAATCAGAGGAGCCGCTTCCTGATACAACACATCTGGCTGAACAGAGAGGAGAGAAGAAAGGAGGGAGAGGAGGAGAGAGTTAGGAGGAGGAAGGTAGTTAGTTCCTGCTGCCGGTCAGCCGTCATCAGAGCCAGATCCACGCTGACCCGCAGGTCAACTCACTAATCAGGCTGAATGACAGGAGGCCACAGGGCTGTGTGTGTGTGTGTGTGTGTGTGTGTGTGTGTGTGTGTGTGTGTGTGTACAAAAAAAGCTTTGTTTAATTTAAATGTAAAAGAGTTTGGTGGCGTAAGCTGCAGATTGTCTCTCCGTTGATGCAACTTTCTCTGCTTTATCGGAAAAGAACATTACACTTTCTATTAAATAAAGGTTTGCTTTTTATTTAATTGTATTACAAATACAAATAATAAGAAAGCGTAAATTAAGTCTTTTTTTACTGTCGGTTATTATTTATTTAATATGTATTCATATAATTATTAGTTGTTTTGCCATTTATTTTCCTGGTCAATATTTCGGATGAAAACTGTCAATAACCAACAATGTAAATGCCAAATATATTCAATTAATAATGACTGTAAAACAGGAAACTTCACAGGAATTGTTTAGCATTTTTATTTGTAAATTGACAGAAATGATTGATAAATAGATTTTTTAAAATCATTGCTGATTTATTTTCGGTCGACTGGCTAATCACTTAATCTCCCCAGTAATAGAAATCATTGTTGGAGCCCCTTCTTTCTCTGGTTCTACACACAGTGGTGTGCAGCACGTGTGTGTGCAGCTACAGCAGTGTGAAGTTGTGTTTGTGGACCAGTCAGGGTCATGTGAGCACAAACGTGCAAGGTGTGCGCGTGTTTGTATGCATGGAGCCTGTTTGCTTTGGCAGCCGCTCCTCTTTGCTTTCGAGTGTCTGCAGGGAGCGGGTTATGAGAGACAGAGGAGAGGAAAAAGGCGGCGAGCGAGGGACCAGAGAGGTGACCTGGTGGGGGTAAAAGCTGGGATTGACTGTCTTAAGTAGAGGGGAGTGTGTAAATGCAAAAGTGTGCATTTGCGTGCATGTGTGATTCATTACTCTGTGAGGAAAATGAAAAGGAGCGTCTGGCCAGGGGCCCGGAGGGAGGAGGTGGAGACTCTCACAGAAGGTAGAGGGAGAGACGCTGAATGAAGCTCGCTGTGAAAGAGAAGAGAGAGAGAAGTTTAGGAGTTTGATACGTTAACACTATACATTTATTCCTGTCTTTGTTTTGGCCCTCAGCTAGCTTTGTTCTCCCCAAAAAAACACATTTACAAATAATGATGATGTTGATTATTCTGTCGATAATTTTCTCTGCTTATTGATCAGTTGTTTGTTTTATAAAATGCCCTTAAAATGGTGAAAATCAACAACCAGTTTTTACCCGAAACTCATGAAAACGTCCTCAAATGTCTTGTTTTTATTGTCAAAAAGTAGCAGCGTACTATCATTTAGGGGTAGAGAAAGCAGAAAATATTCACAGGAAAGAAGCAGTTTTTTTTACTGTATTTTGTTTCTTGAAAATGTACTCAAACTGATACATCAATTAACAAAATAGTTGGAATTAATTTAATAGTTAACAACAGATTAAGTAACCATTAGAGCTCTACAGACAAAACGCTGTACTGTCAGGAAAGCAGCTTAATTACACCTCCATTATAAAACTAAAATAAATCCACATGTTCAGATTAAGAAGCGGGGTTTATCACAGATACACAGCATGAAAATCAAATGTATGAAAGAAGTACGAAGCTTGCATTTTTATTAACTGATCATTGTATAAATGTTTTATTTAGCCAACGCATTTATCTGGGTGTATTTGTATTTATTTTCACCCCTGCAATTGTGCACGAAATGCTGTTCGACTATTACAGGTTCAATTTATATATTCGTATTTATTAAGTCACAATTAAATGACCATCACAGACGCAGCAGAATAACCAGTGCTGTGATTCACAACGTATTTATTTATTTACGCACCAGAACAAAACAAAGAAGAGATTTCCTGCCGTTAAAGTGTTTTTGCGTGGACACAACTTTAAAAAAAGCCCCCAATATGTTCGTTTTCAGACGTGTGTTTTTAACTTTATCTTGCTCAGTGTGTGTGATTGATTTTTTTGTGTGTGTGTAGATCAGGAGGTGGGAGACGGCAGCAGTGGCGTCGGAGCTCAGGGCTTCTCCATAAGAGCTTCTCCCAAGACCACCCCGCGGTGAGCACACACACTCACACACACACAGATGCTCCCTCCCCATTTACATTCCTCACTGCCCCCCCTCACCCATCCCCCCTCTTGGTTTTCCCTCCGCTGGCCCCTCGCCTCCTCTCTCTTCCTCTCACTCCTCGCACACACACATGCACACTCTCCCTTTCGCTCTCACCCCTACAGGCTACCCTCTCTCAGCCAACGGTAACGTGTGTTTCTGAAGGTGGTAACCATCCTTCAACTCCACTCAGATCCTCGTCTTTTTTTTAATCACACATGGAAGGACAGTCTGATTTTCTGCATCCCCTGCCTTTGGGAGTGTGTGCATGGATCTCTCAGGATGGGAATATTGACGACACAGATCTGTTTTTGTTTGTTTCTACTTCTCTGTGGGATGGATAATTTCACTTGATGAGGTTGGTTACAATTTGCACGCTTTTGCTCTTTACATCTTCCCTTTAGGAGATCTGTGCGTGGGAGGGGGTGACATTTCATTAAAAAGGAAATATTCTAACAGAAGAATACGGTGTCAGAAATGTCTCTTTTAAAGGAGCTCCTTTAATGACATTTCGAACACCTTGAAGGTTTACAATTCAACCTGTTAGTTTGAATAATCTGACGCGTGTGAAACGCTGTGACATTGACACTTCTAAGCGTTTTTTCAGTTTGCAGCACGATTAAAAGTGGGGAAATACTGACAATACTTTCCCCGTATTACGCACCTCTCTCTCCGTCTCTGCGACTCTCTCCTGCTGTCCCTCATTTCCTCTCTTTCACACTCAACAGATTGTTTCAGCACGTTAGATTTATCGCATCAAGACAGTCCACTTCCCTCTGTCTGTCTCTCTCTCTGCCACACACACACACACACACACACACACACACACACACACACACACACACACACACACACACACACACACACACACACACACACACACACACACACACATTGAAAGCCTGGCCCCTTTTCATTAGAGGCCACTGTAACAACAAATTGATGTAGTTTTATAGCCAGCAGTGTCTATGTTTGTCTGACGTTTATGTTGGGTCGTTAATCTCCCCATTGACCTCTCTATCTCCCCCTTTCTATCCGTGCTCTCTCTCCCCTCATTCAGCTCCCCCATTGGTGGCCTGCAGATCCGCTATGACTCCTCGGGGTCGTTGCCGGGGCCGGCGCTGGGGTTGCTAGGGGCGGGGGGAGGTGGCGGAGGCGGCGGGGATACGCTGCCCCCGGTGGCCACCAGCATAGAGCAGCTCCTGGAGAGGCAGTGGAACGAGGGGCAGAGCTTCCTGCTGCAGCAGGGAGCGCAGGGGGACGGTGAGACACACACACACACACACACCTGATGAATGCTCTAACACACACACACCTGATGAATGCTCCAATACACACAGAGCTGGATGTCTTTTTCAGATATTTCAAAAGACTCTCTGCTCCGATACAGTTTTGAGGACTTGTGTTTTCTCTAGTCACTTCATCTGTTACTATCCGACATTTTTCTGCCTATATTTATCTATAAAGTGAAAATGAAAAAGGAAAGGCTCCTACCATTCCTCTCAGATTTTGTGCAAACTTTTCTTTTCCTTGTCGCCGAGTCTGGCTCTCACCGGCGTCACTGTTCTGCAGCTGATCTTGACCTCCGACCCCCCCCCCCCCCCTCAGAGTGCCTCTGTCTAATCAGTCACTGCGTATTTGAACAAAGTGGTGAGGAATCTCTGCAGAGCGCCATGCTTTCTGCTTAAGGACGCACCGGTCAGAGTCAGAGCAGCTCTGATATCAGTAAAACAGAGAAGTTTACAAAATATGTTTTAGCAGAAAGAGCTATTCCACTGTGATTGATGAATCTGCCCCCCCCCTGTCAGTGCTGGGCATGTTGAAGGCGCTTCACCAGCTGCAGGAGGAGAACCGGAAGCTGGAGGAGCAGATCAAAAGTCTGACCATGAAGAAGGAGAGACTGCAGCTCCTCAGCGCTCAGCTTTCAGTGCCTTTCACCCCCTCCTCTGGTACACACACACACACACACACACACACACATACACAAACACAATCTAAAACAGGTAGTCAAATAACATTTAAGTTGATCAAGAGCACATGATTTTACAACTTTATTTAAACTGATGATACGTTCTGTGCTCAGCTTCTCAAATATAAAGATCTATTTGTTTTCTGTGTTTGAAGGCGAGATGAAAACATTACTTACTTCCTACATAACTTGTGTGTCTTTTATAGATAAAAAATGACTTATTACACAAAATAATCAAGAGAATAATGAATGAAATAAATAACTGTGTTGCAGATTTGAAAGGAGGCCACCTGGGGGCCACTGACTCGTCATTTCCTTCGGCCCCTCAGGTAAAAACAGTTAAACTCATACATACAGATCATTATTCATTCTAACCATCAAAAAAACGTTTTCATAAAGTCTTTCTCTCTCTCAGGACGGTGCGTCCTGTGGGGGCCACAGCAGCAGCGGCTCCACCTCGTCTCTCTCCACCCCCCCTTCCGTTTCACAGAGCCCCCCCCAGCTGAACGGGATCGGGGCCCCCGGGATGGGCCGGGTGGTGGGGCTGATGGGACCTCTGGGTGCAGGTAGCGCTCTGGGCATGGGGGGGATCGTCGGGGCGCTGAACGGCGTGATCCAGACACCTGCGGGCCCCGGAGGCCCCCACAACAATGCAGCAGCTACCATGCCCGTTCACAACAGGTACGTCTGCTTTTGTTACCTGGAACTCTGTGTCTGATAAAGTTGAATGAACATTTTAGCATTAAAAAAGTCGGGGATCATGCACGGCGTTCAACCCCGTCTCTGAGTCTCTAAAGATGTTTGAAGGTGAACTTTCTTTCCTCCTCTCCTCTCCGTTTCCTTTGCTTGCGTGTTGGATTCTTGCAGCTCAGCCGCTAGTAAGAACAGGTGAGACTGAAGCCAGTCCAGCATCCCAACCTCAACCTCTTATCTTTCGAAGCAGTGTATTAAAATCTCTCATGCTCAGAGTGTTTGATGTGTGTGTGTCTGACCGTGTGTTGTGTTTTTGTCTCGTCAGCGCTGCGCGGCTCGGCCTGCTGTCGGAGCAGCACCGACTCCTCCTGCAGCACCATCAGCTCCAGCAGCTGCTGTCCGCACAGCCTACAGCGGTACGACATACACACACATACACACACACACACACACACACACAGCTTACTCATCTTTCATCTCCCCTTTTCTTGTATACTCTCGTTTCCCTTTTTTCACTTAAAATGTTGACTTTACTCAAATGTTTTCCTCCTGTTTCTCCTCTGGAAACCTCCATTTTTTTGCTATTTATTCTTACTTCCACCTTTCATTAATATTGATATAACAACATGCAGGTTTGTAAAATATTGTTGCTTATCTCTCTCTCTCTCTCTCTCTCAGGAGCAGCAGCAGGTGTTGCTCTACCAGCTGATGCAGCAGCAGCAGGAGCTCCAGCAGCTTCAGTCGCTCTCCTCCTCCAACCAGATCCCCTCCATGTCCTCCGCTCAGCTGCCCATCAACAACCTGCTGCCCGCCGCCCAGAGCCAGAGCGCAATCACCGCCAACCCCTTCCTGGCGATGCAGCACGCTCACGTTGACTCGCACGCCCCGGGGGCGCAGAAGCCGCGGCTCTCCGAGAAGGCAGTGGGCGTCGCGGGTCAGGAGAAGACATGACGGCAGATGCTCTTTATTTTCGGGTTATTGTTTTTTCTTTTTCTATTAGAATAAATATGCAGAGTCTTCGGGAGGCTGTGGGTCCACTTTGTGGTTCAGTGCAGCAGAGAAATCTGCGTTCCTGCTGGATTATTAGCACACACTATGGCGAGTTCACCTGCAGCTCCAGGTTTATTTTGCAGCTTTTTCAGGAAACAGTCTTAATATTTTGTGCTATTTATGTCCATCCAATTTTAGTTATTGTTAGCTTTAGGGCTGCTTCAGGTTTTTGTCACTGTTGAGGTAATATTTTTCTTTTGATATCACTGGTAGCAACTTCGATCAGTAATGAGCACATGGTGTGTGTGATCTCTCCTGCTTCTTCACATCTCTCTCGTGTTCGTCACGTTCATTTCTTCTTTGTCTCTTTTCTGCTTCTCCATCCTCCACACTAAGATCCCTCTCTGCTGTCTCACTCTCTCAGGGGCCTCCGCTAACTCAGCACACAAGCTAGCACACACAGAACTACAAACATTAAAAGAAATATAGCAGAAATACATAAAATATATATAAAAAAAGAATTCCCCACTACAGGACTTTACAGTAGCAGATGTGTGTTTGACATCTGTCTCGCAGCGATCCCAAGGGGACTACTGAGTGAGAGGCTTGTGAAAATATCCCACATGTTCTCACTGTCTCTTTGTGTAGATGCGTTTATGTCACTGAGCCAAGCCTCATACAGTCACCGCAGAAGCCTTGCTTTTGACTGTCTCTTCTCTGGGCCAGAAACAGGGGGCTCACTCAGGGAATGTAAAAAAAAAAGGAATAAGCGGCACGTTGAATGTTCAGAGGGATGCGATAATCCACACAGACTCACACAGAGAGAGATTATGCAGTTGGTTGTCAGCCTTGCATTTGATCTTCCTGATTGAGCCCCCTGCTGCACCTACCTCTTGAGCAGGACCAGCTACCAGGACCTAAAGCAAACCCACCACAGTGAGGACCGGCCAGTCAGGGTCTACACCAAAGTGCCTGAGGCCAAAGGTGGAAGACTTGTGTCCCTTTTACCCGAGTCACTCAGCCCAGCTCTTCACAATAGAGTGGTGCAGGAATGAGTTCTCAAACCCAGAGAGTAGCAATTTAGCATTTCAAGCTCCCTCCTGTTTATGGTTTTTGGTCATTAGCCTGAAATAAGGTCTGTGGTTAACACAAGCTGAGTTCTACAACGTAAAATACGTCACTGGTGAGTTTAAACACGCCAGTTGCTAACAAGTGTGTAAATGAAACGACTAAACGCCATCACGCTAACATTAGCCGCTTTTAGCTTAGCGGTACTCACCTGAAGTCATGTGACCGTGCTGTAGTTCCTTTAAAGCCCAACATTAGCCTTATACTTCTGGCGTTGGCATTTCATTTTTCAGAAGTCATCCTTTCCTGCTGAACAACACATATATTAAGTGAGTGTTTTCCACAGATCTTATTTTCTGCAATAATCCCAAATCCAATGGAGAAATCCCATTGGCTATTTGACGAGGGAGCCCTTGCGATGCTAACTTCCGGGTCGGCCTTCACTAATACATCACCCAGGCACCAGTTCATGCTACTGGTAATTAAGCTGCGCTGCAAAGGCAACACTGGAAGTGCGGCCTCTTTAATAAAACCAGGAAATGTTATTCTGCTGCATTCTCTGATATCAAAGCCAACTTTGTATTGTGCTTTTTATTTATTGGGGGTTTGTTTGTGCAAAGGGCGTAAGGAGATATATTTTAAATAGCCCGCTGGTGTTGCCGCCTAACATCGTTTTTATACTACTGTGCAAAGTTCTCTTTGTTTTGTTTCTTTCCCTCATCTTGCTGTAAAATCGTTTAATGACTTCTATCTGTGTTGTGTTTGAAAGCTAGAAGCTATTGATAGTTGGCTGATTGTGGCGGGGGGTGTGGCTGTACATAGCTGTTTGTAGGGGGGGACGTGTCTTCAGAGGCACCGTTTTTACCTCGTCAAGTGTACATAAACCTTTCCCATTGGCCGTTGGTGTACATAAGTGATTGTGATTGGCCGTGCTGGTGTGAAGGAAAGCCAATGAAGCCTCAGCTTGTGTGTGAATCTTTAGGACCAGTGACTGGACACACAAAGTATTAATTTATTTTTATATGTGCAGGGACATTGTGTTTCTTTTTTTAAGTTTTGCACCGTTTTCATGAGAAGTCATTTTATACTCGGCACCGTGTTTTCATCTGTGCACACATTTGTTTGGATCGATTTTATACAGTTGGAAAATAATGGGAGGGGGGGGAAATCTGACGTTGTATTTCAAAACACCAAAAATAAAGAAACACTCTGGATAAAAATAACAAGAGCTTTCTGTCTTTTTGTCTAAAATGATGTTTAGTTGCTCCATCAGCTGTAAAGATGTGTGGCTGTTTCAGGAATGTATTGCACTAACAGTGTGTTATTTATCACTCTGGGAAAACCATATCATCTATACAAATGAGTAAATAAGACTGTTAATAACTCCTCAAATAATCTATAATTATTAGATGATTTATTTTTGATCACTGCAGATAAAATGAGGTTGAATCTGAATTCATTTTATTCCAAATGAATCACCACAATGTCAATTAAGACATCGACCTTGGTTTATATTACGAGGCGCTCATTTTGTAAAATGAGGAAGCAGCATGATGTTATTTACTCCGTAATAAGGGGGGGGGGGGGTAATCATCAAGGTAAGAAGGGCCAATAGAACATCTTTACATTTAAACAATGTGCTTCAAGGCTCCTGTCCTCACAAATACACACACACACACACACCAAGGTTGATGACTTCCAGCTGCCAAGAAACAACCAGTGTGTGTGTGTGTGTGTGTGTGTTTAGAGGTGGGGGCACCATTCTGCTACATCTGCTTCTACCCTGGTAATTAAAAGCTCACTTTCCTCCTGCACCCCCCGAAAAATACCCACCCCCCCTCATCCTATCCCCCTTCAGGAGTTTCCAGCCTCCCTTCCCTGCTCACACACACACACACAATCTAACCTGCATTCAACAACACAAACCCCCCTTTCTATTCTCTTTTCTCAAGCACTTGCTCACTCAGCCCCCCACTACCAAACATCCCTCACCATGCCCCCCCCCCCCTCCTCACTATCAGGCCTGTCAATCAAACCCGGGCTGTTTAAATACACCCCCCCCCCCTCTCTCCACACAACCACCATCCAGGACCCTCTCTTCTATAAGCCTCCACCATCAAACCTGCCTCCCCTCTGCTCCTGGTAATAACACACACACACACCGCAGAGCTGCTGTGTCCATCATCGATCACACTCCCCCCAGAAACCCTCCCCGGGGGTGGGAGGTCTTATCAGCTGATGGAGGACCCCTGTGTGCTGCCCGGCCAGGAGCCTGATCACAAACTTGAAACACTGGTAAGCTCCGATGTTAGGACACACACACACACACACACACACACACACACACACACACACACACACACACACACACACACACACACACACACACACACACACACACACACACACACACACACACACACACACAGATAGCGGGCCAGCAGGAGGGTTAAGCCCGGGATGATGAGACTAATGTCGGGCAGATATCTGTCTGCTGTCAGGAGGAATGTTCTGCAGCTACAGAACCTCTGTCTGCAGCCTCATGGTGTTCGAGGCTAAGCTAGGAGCTAATAAATGATGGTTGGACAAAAAACTCCAACCAAGAAAGCTTGAGCAGAGTGAAACTGAAGAGATTGTAAAAAATTCAAACTTGATGCATCTATAAACAAAACACATCTTTGCAATGATTTCTTAACAGCCTACACACGCATGTATGCGATAAAAGTGAAGATATACCTTTGTTACCAAAAAAAATCACAATTAAGGGACCATACATAGAAATACATTCAAAAAGTGAAGAGATGATTTATGCTAGATTTAACTATTAGCTAACTTCCATTTGCATACTGAAATAATAACACGAGGCGCACAAAAACCTATCTTTTTAACATATATAAAACAATGTTGTAAAAAAAGCCATTTTTTAATTAAATGATGCAACAGTATTTAGTTAATAGAGTCCTACTTAATTTGAATTAAATGTAACCACAGCTCAAGACACACTCTTAATGTGTCACAAACTGGATGTCCTCGGATTCAAGCTTGGACCTGGTAAGGCAGGATCATGCAGAAAGAAACTTTTCAATTCATTATTTTGCAATTCATGATTTTAAAAAATTGTGCTGAAATGTTTTATACCTGAGCAGGTGAGATGCAGGAAGGGTTTCTTCTTGTGTTCTTACAATGTCCTGTAGTAGAATCAGAGAGTGTTCACACAGCATCAGCTCTAGAATAAACCATTGTGAGAAAGTGTGTGTGTGTGTGTGTGTTCAAATTTGCTGTTATTTCAAATTGAAGGATTCAGTGTTCCTTTATGAACTGAGATATTCCCCTAAGTTCAAATAAACCATTTAAAACACTGGAAAAATCCTTTCCCCATACTTCCAGTATTTGCTGCCATCTTCTCTCTCATCCTGGAGGAACTGAGACACTCCTCTCCAGCCAAGCAGAAATGAACGCATACCCATAAAACAAGTTAACCAAGAGTAATTTCTACACCGGTTCTGGCATATGTTTGGTAATTCAGTTAAATTATTTAATTAGACCCCAGCCTCAAAGAGAGAGCAAAGAGCAGTAAAACAGAGAGAGGCTCGCTGTAATAAACCATCAGCAGGAGGAGGCGGTGTGTACAGTAATGCAGCGTAAATCATCACAGAGTGGCTGCCATTAGGAGCCCTCGTCCTGGCCAGGAACCTGCAGGGGCCCCGGTCCAGAGCCCAGCGGAACCAGAGCCGCAGAGCAGAGGTGTTTAGGGCAGGAGGAGAGAAAAGGGGGAACAGCTGAGGAGATTCCCAGGGTGTGTGTGTGTTTATATTTGCGTGTGCCCCCCCCCCCCCCACACACACACACACACAGGTCTCCCTCCTGTAGGATAATGGAAGTGGGGAGAAGCAGCAGGACTAGGCCTCCTCCCTCTCCATTTTCAGATATCTGGTATTCTTCTAGTAGGTGACACTGTTCTGTCAACCCTGATACACACACACACACACACACACACACACACACACACACACACACACACACACACACACACACACACACACACACACACACACACACACACACACACACACATAAAACACAACACCTTATGTGCCTCAATGCAGACCAGGCATGTTTGAGTCATATTGTACTACATGTTTACTTGCAATTCAGATCAAATAAATCATTTACAATAATAATACACATGTAGGCAGGTTTTTTCCACTGCAAAAATAGATAGTATTGCAGTTGAGAAACAATTACTAAATACATAGAATAAAACTGCAAACAATTACAGAAAAATCGAACAGTTTTAATTTAAATTTAAAAATACTTTTACTATAAAAAACAAACATAAAAACTCTGCAAATCAAAATAATCTATCCATTTGTTTATGTTGGTGTTTTGTATGTTACACCAAACATTAAAACAAAACCAACCACAACTCCTCAAATAAATAAATGAACATCCCAGAGTGTTTTCACTATTGGATTATTTTGTAGATCACGTTTTTCTCAAAGTTTTCAAAGACAACTGCAGACAAAGAAATAGTACAAATTAACATATTATTTGGATATAAAAGGATGTATAAATCAGTTTGGTTAAATGTTGCTGTAAGCGGGGGAACCGTTGAGCTCCAGCCGCCTTTAAGCGTTCATCGCCCGGGCGTGTAGCAGCGTCTCTCCGGGACTCAGCGGCTCCTGCTCCGCTCTCCTGCCGCCTGTAGTTCACTGCTGCCCGGCCAGAGAGCCGCCCCTCTCCCGCTGCCTGCGGCTCCCACTACGGGCGAGCAGAAAGCAGCTCAGAAACCCTCCAACAAGCGGGGAGGAAAACTCCACCGTGCACCAAGAGAGAATTAACCTCAGCGGTGAGAGGAGGGGAGAAGAGGTTTTCTGCCGTCTGCTTTTCCCCCTTCGAGAGGGGAAATGCAGCTCTGCAGAGCCCGGCTCTCCTGCAGCCTGCAGCAGGGTTCGTCTCATCTGAGGACCCGCGTTTTGTTGAGTCACGCGAGATTTTTAGAACAAAATTTGGCATGCAATAATGAGTTGTAATTATAATATTTTCCCGAAATGTTAGTGTTAGGGTTTTAAATACAGTAATGTGAAACAGGAAGCGATTACACTCCATGGCTCTGGCGTGTGTTTCAACTACTTAGCATATAGCCTGTTCCACATGGCATGTTATTCGTGTGTATTGTAACATACATGAAGCCTACAGTGAGGGTAGTGATTTGTGACCTTGTAAACCTCTAAATAAACTGTATTTGACATATTTATAAATGTACTTTGAGTGATGTTTTTAGTAACCTCAATGAATTAATTCTCCCCTATATTCTTGTTATATACTATCTGAACTGGATGGAGAACGTACAGCCTGCTGTCTGTTATGGTGACCTCCACTGTGGTATTTTTAAGACCATCGACCACCGCAGCAAACTGCAGGGGAGCCACAGATATGCACTAAATTATGTATAAATTCAATTAAACTTATATATAAACCCCCTTTTTCTTTGCAGTGAGCAATTTATCTGGCTATGAGACACATTTTTAAAAAAGCATGATGAGTGTATAGTGGTCACATTTGATAACACTTTTATTTATTTGCAAAAACATGGATATTTAAGTATACTTATTGAACAGTTTGATCTTAATTCAAACATAAGACCACACACACACACACACACACACACACACACACACACACACACACACACACACACACACACACACACACACACACACACACACACACACACACACACACACACACACACACACACATAATGTATTTCAATTTAAAATGCTTACATCTAACCTGCACCATAAGAAACCACTTCAGTGTATTTCCTGTATTTACCCTGAGTGGGAATGGGTGGAGAATGAAACTCCATTACAGGGACAGGTGGGGCTGGCAGAGATGGATGTGTGTGTGGAGATTATAATGAATGTGACGGGATATAGTTCTGAGATGAGACCTGGTTTGATCATCAGGTGAAAATAGATCAGTCACCGTCAGATCATTACTGATAATTACTTCCAAATGGTCGGCTATGTGAGGTATTATTAAATAACTCCGGTTAGTGATGGCCGGTTCGGGGAGCTTCATGTGTGTCCGTGTAAAATAATTACATTTAATTGATGAGGTAAAGGAGAGGTGTTATAAATGATCTTTATTTATACTTGACACATTTGATGTAGGTATTCATCAAGCAATATAGTGTCATGCATATCAAATGATCAGCCTAAATCCTCTGAACATCAGCCCTGCGAGTGTGTGTGTTTTTATGATAAGCTGATAGACATCATGTTTGAAAAGCTGCAGGTGAATGCTAAGTGCCTTGCTCAAGGACACTGCAGAAAAATATCCCTGCAGGTTTACAGGAGAGAAATCAGGAAGATCAGAGAGAGAGGAGGAGCTGCAATCACGATAAATGAGCGAACAACAAGCATGTAAAGAGACCTGGGATTTCTCCAACGGCAACAGCTGTTAAACGGTATAGACCCATAATACAGGCTGGTGTGTGTGTGTGTGTGTGTGTGTGTGTGTGTGTGTGTGTGTGTGTGTGTGTGTGTGTGTGTGTGTGTGTGTGTGTGTGTGTGTGTGTGTGTGTGTGTGTGTGTGTGTGTGTGTGTGAGCCCTCCCCCTCCCCTGTTCATCCACCTATCAGCAGGCCTCATTTATTATGCAGACTGGAGACCCCTGGGCTGTAAGGGAAGGCTAGTGTGTGTGTTTTCAACAAGAGCACACACACACACACACACACACACACACACACACACACACACACACACACACACACACACACACACACACACACACACACAACAGCTGATTCAGTTTCACTGCTGTTGGAGCCGAGAGAGCTTTAAAGGCTGTGTGTGTGTGTGTGTGTTTTTGTGTGCAGGACTTGTTGCATAAACCGTGATGAGATATTAGTCCTGTAAAAGATGGCGTTGATGTTTTCAAGGGGTTCAGAAGTGTGTGTGTGCATCACGCAGACCTTGAAACACACACACACACACACACACACACAAAGGAGCCGTGTGCTAACTTGTATCTCTGGTGTTTCTCTTCAGAGAGGGAGAACACAAAGAGCTCTCCTGGTGAACTGTAAATGCATTTCCCCCTGAAAGTACACCCATGGACCCAAGAAGCCTTACTACACATGTTTAGTGAATTTTATGACAGAAATGACATCTTAAACATCTGGGGCGTTAAATATAAGAAATGCAAAGCGGAGAAGTGTCTATAAGGTTTAATTTAACAAAGAGAGAGGCTGATTGATTTGTTGGGTGACAAAAAGCTGCATTTTTCTTACCCATAATTATCCCATTAGATGTAAAAATGTAAAATAGTGTCTAATAATTTAAAGCTCAGTGGATTCACTAAAGTGCAATTTGTAACCTCTAGCTCCCTTTATGCTGCACAGTTCAGAGGGTAATATTTTACCACCACTACATATATCTGGCAGCAATTCAATTAAAAAATAACAATAATAATATATATTTTTAGAGCCTACATAAAATACTCTTATAACGGTGTCTTTTTCTCTTCTAACATGGCCGACATTGCACCAAAGAAAACACAGACATTTTCCCCTTATTGATTAAAATAACTCAATATTTCAAACATGTGAATATATAATTAGAACAAACTAAATATCCCATGACCAAACAATTAATACCAATAAAATCAGACATAGGGTTCCTGCAGTATGAGTGCTTTTAGAGGTTAGAGGGTTTATCTTATTATTTAAGTCCATTACTTTATTATTATTTGAATGCAACACTTTTATTTGTAATTGGGTATTTTTTTTGCATAGATGCATTGGTGGTTTACTTCCTTTGGAGTGACCCTTTGACACCTTTTCTTTTTTTTGACTACAACTATGTAACTGAGCATATCTGTTCACCAGAAACCCAGTATACCTGAGTTACATAAAGAAAAGTCCCCATATTCCCCCCTCACACACTACACATTATTATATCTGAGGATAACATAACTAGAAGGTATAGTAGAAGAGGTTTGTCTGTTATTAAAAAGTCTCCATTAGTCTCTCCGGTCTGTTGACGTGCATTAGTGGCACAATTATAAAAGCTGTGGTCTAATCTTTTAAAAGTCCCAGGGTGACGTTGGAGGTGGTCAGAGGAGAAGGGGAGAGGGGGATGGACGAGGGATAAAGGGAGGAAGGGGAGGAGAGAAACTCAATCTAAAGCACCAGGTGCACCTTTTGTCGACATAATCTCCCAACCCTTGAGACGGCGCGCACACTGGCCAACATATACAGCCTTTCATACGTACACATGCTGCTTTCCACTGGGGGTTGGATCCTGTGCTTGGCTTTGGGGTCGTATGTAAAACTCAGGTCACTTGCTGCAGGAACAGGGATTGGTCCATTTTGATTTAGCCATACTTAGGTGATAATCGATAGGACAAAACCTTTAAGGCTGTAGTGATGAGAAGGATTTATTACAACAAGTGAACTAAATTGAGGTCAAAACGTTGACAGCAATCGTGAGAAGGAAAAGGCCGGGGGGAAATGCTGTCACATGTGAAACCCACGTGTGAATTTATATTTCTGGCTCAAGTGCTTTCAGGTGTGAAGCTGTTTCCACCTTGACATTAAGTGTATGTACTCAAAATCAACAATTTAGTTGCTTCCTTCCCCTTGCTTAGTATCCACGATGGCGACTGTTGACACTGAAAAGTTTCTAGCGTTCAACTTTCCCGGATTCCCATGGTGCCATTTGCCATACTTGTCAGTGTGACCGCCCTTATGCAGTCGAATTTGCATGATGAGTAGGTACATATTTACTTAAATTGAGACAAAACAATGTTTTAAAGCATTCATATTTTATATGCTACTGGTTATAAATGCTTAATAGGTCACTCGCATGCAGAAGCACCTTAAAATCAGGGAAATACAAATCACATTCTTAAACAGAAAGATATGCAGAGGGGCCCTGGTTGAATGACCTTGTGTGTGTGTGTGTGTGTGTGTGTGTGTGTGTGTGTTTACCCATTGTGGGCCTGCAGACATGTATTGATGCCTGTCAGTCCACTAGAAGGGAGTGGAAACAAAGTCTTTAGAATAGAAGCAGTTGTTGTTGTGCATGAAATGTTGGAATTGTACAAAAACACACCCTTGAATAACATTACAGGCCCGGCCGCGTTAATCAATGGCTTTCACCACAGTGGATTTAAGCAGGCCGGGCGCCCCTTGTCCACAATCCCTCACCCGTCATCCTTTTAGCTCGATCCCTAAACTCCTGTGAAGCCTCGAGTAGGGACGAAGCCAAGGACGGAGCGGGCTGCTCATTGTGATTTAATCTCTCTCTACTGCCAGAGCAAACATCAAATATGGCCTCCTTATCAGGAGCCGTGCTCTATCTATCTATCGCCAATCAATATCTGCTTCTCTGTGTGTGCAGGGTTGTATGAGTGTGTGTGAAACAGGTCTCAAGGGCTGCGCTAACTAAGGTCAAAGATCAGGTATAACCCTCCAGTGGGGAATGACAGATGTGGCCGGAGGGGAACGAGATAAAAGAGAGCAGAAGAAGAAAGAAGCGAGAGATTTATTAGAAGTTGCGTGTGTCCTAAACAACAGATCACAGAGAAAAATGAACGGTTGTTATTATCGCTTCTGTTGTTTCTGCAGCAGGTAGAAGTCGGCCTCGGGCGGCGGGCGGGCACCGGATCAGCTTACCTGAACAATGCACTGCGAGCTTTGTGTCCAATCACCTGATTATTTTTTTTAGCAAGCCACCAAATAAACACGGAACTGTCACATAATGGTGAGAGAGCTTCCTTCAGTCACAGGGAATAAGTATCAAAAGGCGTTGGCTACTTGTCCTTCCTGTTTGCAGCAGAGAAGGAGAACCAAATGTTCACACGTGGGTAAATTCAAAGATGCATGAAAAGTGTATGCATGCATCAAGGAGGTGATATGACACTTTTTTTTGCTCCTGTTCACCATGAAAGAGCTCCAAAATGCTGCAGTCGGCTGCCATTTCTGTTACAGATAGATGGAGAGAGGCAGAGAGGGGGGGAAATCCTTTGTTCTGTCAAGGACTTAACACAATCAGAGTGTACAGTGTGTCAGGAGCGCACAGGCATATATCAACTTCAATCTCTTTTTAATGAAAAATCCTGCCCTCTCTAATATGTGCAAATTAACCTCTTCTCCTCCCTCCCTCCCTCCCTCCCTCTCTCTCTCACTCCTCCCCTCCTGCCATTTCCCCTCCTCTCTCCCTCGCAGAGGCCCCTCGACTCCCGGTCCCTCTCTTCTCCCTCTCTCCTTTCTGTCCCCGTCCTTTTTCCTCTCGCAGTGTTCGCTTCACTTTGACCAATTTTTCCAAGTCTCTCAGGAGAAGAAGAGAGGCATTGATAGAGAGACTCCTGCTTTCCATTTACTTGTTGCTTTACCCAACCCCCCCCCCCCCCCACACACACACCCGCACAGCAATTATCTGGATCTAAAAAATAGATAAAACATAGAAACATCCAGAATTTTTATTCACCCTCCGTCCATCCCCTGCTCTTTGGTTTCCATCTCTCTGTTCTGGTCCACATGAAGCATGCCATTAGGCTGATTATCCTGATGAGCCGGTCAGATCCTCGCCTTATCATTCTGCACATGCTGATTGTAATTTAGAAATTACACCTAATGAGGATTTTTTTAAAACACCGACCGCTCTGTGCTGCCAGCTCCTCGCCACTCGCCGCCCCTAATGGATTTCCTGGTATGGAATCCATTTTTACCCCCCTTCTGCACTGCAGGGGGTCCAGCTAGCCAGGCCCTCCTTCCCTCCCTCCTCCGCTCTCACCACCTCCCATATCCTCTTCCCTCCTCCATCTCTCCCCCCACTCCCTACTCCACTAATTGGGGGCGACTGGTTTTGGTGAAAAGAAGTCATAATCATTGTTTCTGCGGTTAATTCAAGTGGTTAAGTGTACGGGATCAGCTTGCAGAATGAGGAAATGAGTATGATTAAATGTACTTCTTCTTTTAAATAACAGATAAAGTACCAATTTCCTTTTTATGGTTTTGTTTTAGGTTTCTGAAAGTTTAACGTTACCTAAGATAAATGCATATGTTGAGGTTTTAAAGCATCTAAAGAGAGTCCTTAATGGTTTTAATGTGCTGTTATTTCATCTGAATGGGGATTAAGATGCCAAAAACCACTTAATGTCATCCCAATGATGAGCTAACATCAGATAATCAAACTTTGTTTTATTTTAGAGTGTGATCCCTTTTTTAAATGAACCTGTCCTCGCAAACACCTGTATGATGTGTGAGTTTCAGAAGTCTTTTTCGCAGAAATGGTAGACACACACACACACACACACACACACACACACACACACACACACACACACACACACACACACACACACACATGCAAATCAAAGCCATCAACAGCTTGTGATGAAGTGAGACGTGGTGGCATAAACAGAGTGTGCCGTTACCATGGAAGCCACTTTCACCTCCCAGGCCGAGAGAGACAGGAAACACAAAGAGCCGACGAGACCGAGAGGAGGGACAGAAAACAGACAGACAGACAGACAGACAGACAGACAGACAGACACACACACACACACACACACACACACACACACACACACACACACACACACACACACACACACACACACACACACACACACACACACACACACACACACACACACAGCAGCTCTCCTTTAGCTACATTTAATAGCTTTTCAAACTAGCTGCTCCACTGTGTCCTTCCTCTGGGAAACACACTGTATACAGCACACATTTACTCGTACAGTAGGAGTTCAAAGAAAGGGAAAAGTTAATTGAAATGCTGTTTAATAGCTGGTTGAACAGGGACATCACTGGGGCACACGTACAGAGGGGTTTTGGTGGTGTTTGGGGCACATCTGTCGCAGTTTGGGCCCTTTTTTATACACTTTTCTGGTTCTACTGCTGCCTTTACACTCCTCTTCTGCTGGATTGTGGCAAATCAACTTACTCAAGTGTAAATGAGAGCAGGGATTGATATTCAGGGATAACTGTGCCTCCACTTTATCACCTCAAGACCTTGTACTATTTTATGGAAGATGGCAGTACATTTCAGGGAGAAGCGCGTAAAAGTTTATGTCCATTTTACAAAAAGCCCTTCGGCATTATCACAGCATTTTATACTTATCTTCCAAATGTCTATAACATGGCAACAGCAGCTCCTTGTTGGCTCTTTTCGTGAAGGCAATAAGAGAAATATTGTGTAATTTCCTTCCATTGCACATGCATTTTGGAGCCACAAACAAGATTTAAAAGCTCACTCAGCTAGAAGTGGAACACATCTTTGCCTGTATTTCCTGCATTGCACTGAATGACCACTTCACTCCTCAATTTATAACAATCACGGCCTGTTGCAGGAAATTGAACACAGTGACCTGGTCATGTTACATCGAACAGAGACTCACAAGCAAAGGGGAACTCTGGATAACTCCCTGAATTAGAGACCCTAATGACAAATGTTCTTCCTTTATACTTTATAAATGATTCATCTTAACCAAATGGAAATCTTTATCCTTTTAATCCAGCTCATTTTCTCCCTCCAAGAGATGTAACAGCAGGTCACAGGCTGCAGAACAATTGCAAAAGAATTAGCTTAGTTGTGGCTTCAAAAGAGAAAAATTAGAACTTCTTCTTATGGAATAAGATATCCTCTACAGGTCACTGTGTTGGACTTTTATGTAATCAGGGGTTTTGAATGTTGCGATTTTTGGTCTTGTCCACTTAAAAGCATGATTGCTGCAGAGAAAGAGTGAACTGAGTGAGCTTCTGAGGAAAGGTCGCACGAGCGAGGCCGCTGCAGCGATCCCAGCTTTCAAGTTTTGCCAGGGAGGCTACAGGAGGTAATCAGAGGAAAATATGTCCTCTTCTTTTAGACCTCCATTAGACCAGCCTGCCTCTGTCTGGGAAAATTGATTTTCTCCCTCCCCTCCTCCTCCTGCTCTCCTCTCCTGTTTCTCCTCTTCTTTTTTGCGTCTCGGGTTCCATTTGAGGCTTGTTTATCCACTTTCAAGAGCAGTTTTTGCGAACCAGAGAGAGGGAAAGGAGAATAGTTGGGCAGGTTGTTCACACATATACACCCCCAACCGCAGCTCCCCATCTCTGTCACCTGCAGACACACACAGGCCTACAGTTTCTCTTCCTCATCTGCCTAATCCTTTCCTTCCTCTCATGTTCTCCCTCCATCTCTTCCTCTTTCTGTCGCTCTTCCACCAGCCTTCATGCATCCCACCCCCCTCTCTTGGAGCCAAGTCTTGGATCCAAGTCTTGGATCAATGCACCATTGATTTTCCTATCAATGAACATTAGTATGGATCAGATTGCTGCTTCCACTGCCCGAAAATTTTACACACACATGCACGCTCATGCACATACATGCATACATGCACGGGGAGAGCCTGTTGCCACAGGGACTCCAGATTTCATCACTGTTCAGCCATGAGCACTAAAAAGGACGAGCTGTGGACAAAGGGAGAACAGCAATGGAAATAAAGGAGGGTGGGATTGATAAAAGAGAGGTTCTAGTTGAAAGCACAGGAGCCAATCAATGAAAGGAGTGACAGAGAGGAAGGAAATGAAATCAGACTGAGCAGAGTTAGTGTTTGTCTCGGCGTAGAGGAAACAGTCATCGGTCAACTGGCTGCTAGTCGATTCTCTGCAGAATAATTCAGTCTGATTGGCACCCGGCGCAGGCAGCTGATAATGGCTGCTGATCATGACAGTGAATGGATGCATGCGCTTTAAACACCTTTGGGTGTCTTTTCTCTTCCTCACACACACACACACACACACACACACACACACACACACACACACACACACACACACACACACACACACACACACACACACACACACACACACACACACACACACACACACACACACACACACAGTCTCCTCTCTCACCCTATAATGGGCTCTCTGAGTCAGGTGGAGATTGACACTTTTCTTTCTGCTGTGCTCCTTTTGTGTCCAACATTGTATTCATTCCACAGAAACCGACGGCGGCCTCACATTTCTGCACCCATCAGCTACATTTTGCATCACCAAACAATGAATCTGTGCTTACACTCCGCTCTACCAATCTCCAATTAACTCTGCATTTGGAGGAAAGAGGAAGGAAGAAAAACAGCACAGAACATATTTTAAATGTTCCATGCATGTGTGAATGGAAAACCTTAATAAATGAATGACTATTTAAGATTATTTTCCGTACAGTGTGAGCGTCACGGTGGTCTATCCTGAATCTTTAATAATTACTGTTTCCTTTGTCAAACAGAGGCAGAGAGATGCTGTGTGGACTGGTCTTGGTTGAACAAAGACACATCCTTCTTTGGGAGTGCTTGCATGAAAGTTGATCCTCGGTTAAGACCCCACGTACAAGGAAACTGAGATGCCTGAGGGCCGTCCTTCAAACTGCCTGATTGCAAAGTGTTTTAATCTGCAGGGGCTGCAGTGGACGCCTGCCTCTCTCTCTGTTTCTGTTTTCTTTAAATTTATTTAGCACACTTCACCATTTAGATATGTCAATGTATTTACTGCGTGCCAATTTTCTGTGATTTCTTGGTGAACAATAACAATTGTTTCCTATTTAATTGATGTCTTATATTCAACACCTTAACGGTATGAGCAGCAGAATATTCCCCTGAGCAACTCTGCTGCATAAACACTAAATAAGAATGTAGAATGTGCATGTATGTGTCAGCATATGTAACAGGGTTTGAAAGGTTGCATTTGCAGCAAATATAAAAGCATTTATTTTAAAAGGAAAGCAGAAATGACATTTTTCCTACATTTCTTTCAGATTTTCATTAAGTATTTACAGCTACGGCTGAGCATGCCTAAAATATAATTGAGTCTACAGGACTAAGCTTATGTTTGTACATACTAAGTTTAATTGGTTCCTGAATGTGAAACAGCCTTCAGGAATAAATAGGCTGTTAGCTTTCACACCATGCCAAAAACTGAACGTTTCGGGACTGTTTCAAAGCACCATAAAACATATTTAGATTTGTTTTCCTTTTTAATCTGAACAATCCTTTTATGCTCAGCTGCCCTTTATATTTATGCTGCAGCTACAAAACTAGCCTTGAGAGCGGTGAGAGGAAAACTAATCTAATTATTAATGCTTGATCTATGATATAATGTGAACTGTTTCTTCCTTACTAACACCACTCTGCACTGCCTGCAAAATACACACACACACACACACACACACACACACACACACACACACACACACACACACACACACACACACACACACACACACACACACACACACACACACACAGAAACAAACAGTCAACCTGTGGGAGCTGAGGAGGGGAGGGGGAGCCAGCAGATTTTTCTGGCAACATGTCAGCTGAGACTGTAACCTTTGTAACCACAAAGTTCAATTACTCACTTAGCTCACTTTGATCCATAGCTCTGCCTCTGATTGAGGCTCTAACATGTGGACTGACTAAAATGAGCCTTCAGCAGGTCTGAATAAACCATTCAACAACAACTCACACAGTGGTGGCTTGTCTGATGGGCTCAACATAAGGAAAATGAAGCCTACTACTTTCAAACCAACAGAAAAACTGTGATTAACTGCAGTGGTTTTACAATGCTACAAAACAGATGTGAACTCGGGTTGACTAATGTTGGGTTATAGGGCATTTATATAACACAGACACAATACAACAAGGCTCTTTAGTTGGGTTTAAGTTACGCAGAGCAGAAAGTGTTCAACGATAAAAGTCCACCACAGCCTGCCGCCTTCAGGCAGCAGTGGGCTATCTATGGCGGGTCCACCGTGAAAATATGTCCGTAAAGCATCGTGTTTAATTCCTTTTAAACACTGTAAACAGCTTTTGTGAAAGACATATAATTACTAAAATAGTCTCTCGGTTTAAGACGTGTTCGGTGCGGGGTTGCTGTGCCGGGGAGCCGAGCAGAACACATGCGGAAATGGAGCTGCATTCAGCGGCTGCAGGGGAGCAGCAGCCGGCAGGAAGCTGCTTTTCACCGGCAGAGAGGAGGAGGAACAGCTGCTGCTCCGGGAAACACCGGCACCTCGGTATTAACGTACCATAAAACTCAGCATATGGGCCTAACGCTATTTTTAAAAATTACATTGAAAATACATGATGAATACAGATGTGTATTCCAGCCGTATTAAATGTTTCATCCACAAAATATCTTCAAATTAAATTGTATTTTTATTATTTGAGAAAGCTAAAAAAGCGACTGAGATTTCTGTGCATTTCTGATCAAAATGAATCATTATAAAAATACAAAATATGGTCTATAATTATACGTTATTTTATCATACATCTGTGACACAAGATACATATTCATGAGACTAATTAGTTGGCCAATTATATTTTAGGCATAGCCCGTGTGTGTTATCCTTTATTAGTGGATGAGCCTTTGGTGCATTAGAATATAATATTGAATATTTTCATATATTTTTAAATATGCACTTGCAGTGCTGCCCATATAAAAGGTGAACAGCAGGTTAAAGACTGTAAGCCCTGTTATTGAATCAGGTGATATTTGCATTTAATATCCCTCCGCCTCACATCGGCCTCCCATATTGTAACTGTGACAGACAGGTTTAAAGGGGGGGGGGGGGCTGTAATTACAATCACGATGAACCCCCCAAAAGCTCTTATTGTCAGAGTACACACACACACACACACACACACACACACACACACACACACACACACACACACACACACACACACACACACACACACACACACACACGTCTATAGAAGGCTTATTTTAGGTTATGGATGTATACATCTGTACGTGACAAACCCAAGGAGCCTCGTCCACATTTTGGGATTTAACCAGTGACGGGAGCGCGCACCAACTCATAATATGGTGGTGAATTAGAGCGGGCATGCGCACTGGTAGAGGTGAATGTTATCCATGCAAATTTCCATATATGTCCTGTCACAAGGGAGACCCCTCTCTCCTCCCCCCCTTACACACACACACACACACACACACACACACACACACACACACACACACACACACACACACACACACACACACACACACACACACACACACACACAGCCTCCCCCTCTCTCTCCCTCCTTTCTTTGTTCCCTCTCTTAGAGAAACCACACTGCCACCCAGCGGCCAATGAGGCGCGTGACCGTGCGCGCGTCCTCTTTGTTAGCCCCAACCACCATGCATTTCCATCGAAAGGTATTAAAAAAGCCGTTGGCACTTTTACAATCACACATTTCACAATTATACTCATGGACCATCACGTTTTTCACACTTTGCTTTGCAGGATTTGGCTTGCCTCTGCTGGAGTGTCCTTGAGCAAGACACTGACCCCATGCTGACCTCTGGGGACCGGAGTGTGGGGGGGGGGGGGTTGTCTTCCTCATATTGTCATCATCCGTGCTTCTTTCACCACCATATCTGACGGATTACACATCAGAATGATTCAATAAAGAGGAGAATATATGTTCTGCAGGACGATGATTTAATTAGCTCCATATATAACCACGTTAATGAGGTACTTAACAGGGAGACAGTAATTACAGATTCTATATGGCTCTTTTTTCTGCAGGGCATCCTCCCCTGTCTGCGCATTTAAGTGCGATTAATCAATCATATTGTTAATTCACCGGTGATAATCTGCTGATAGGCTTCCTATATTTCTTATTTATGTCTTTATCGTGGTTCAGAGTGATTTGTGCGACAGTTCAAATGAAGCTATTCGCCAAATAAAAAGCACAAGTGAGAAAAAGTCAGGAAGTATGATGATTAGTGTTAAAATAATAAATAATTTAAGCGTTATAAAAGCAGCAGGCAGTGCATCAGGGGGAGGGGATGGGTGGGGTTTTTTCCCAACAGGGGGCAGAATCACTCTGCAAAAAAATCTCTTTTTCTCCAACACATGTGCATATACACACACTTACACACACAGCACTCAGGCGTTGCTTTAGGATCTGTTGTTTTTATCTGCAAGCAATTTTCACCTCCTGCCAGCTGCCTTAAAAATTACCTTTAAACAGCCAACTCCTAGCCCAGCGTGTGGGCTGTTTGTTTGTTCAACAAATAACTCTTGAACCAGATCAGAGGAGTGTAGAGGGTTTATAATCTGTTTTAGCAAATTAAGCTGAAATTACTTTTAAAACGCGGTTTGAACAGACGATGCTTGGCAAAGTGAAAAAAGGCCCGTTTCTTTCTCCAGGGAGCTTCAATAAGTTCTCCTCTGCTTACTGTTAGTGCTTGTGTTTTAAGCTAATAACCAGATATGAATCACGGTGAATGTAGTGGTTATTCCTCCTCGGGGCCTCATTGTTACATGGAGGTCCTGACCCCGGAGCCGGTAGCTTGGGAGATGTGGTTTCATGCTCCTCCATGCTTAATTACGTTTTAATTATGGTCTGGATGTATGGAGCTTATACATATTAGCATGCATTGTGGCATAAGGCAAATGCAAAGGCTGAAAAATATTTAGTCAAGCTGCTTTTATTTTTTCTCTCACGTTGTTATGCAACCCAAAAATATATTTTGCCAACGATTTTTTTTGTCGTTTTTTTTATGTAGATCGACCAAAACATGCTTCACAAATTCTATTTTCCCCTGACCAAATCTAAAAGCTGCTACAGTAGAAAATAAAAGTGGTTTGAAAACGTTTGTAGTTTAGTTAGGCTACACATCACAAAGGCAGTCATTTATATTAACCGGATAATAGGTGGATTTATTGGAATGATTTTAAACTCATGTATTACTTTAGCACATTTTAGATATACGTGCTGCTTAGGTTATGTTTTAAACGTCAACATTTCAGACTAAACGTTGTTATGCCTGTGATATTTGCGTATTTACGCAGCGTATTTGGCTGGAGCATTCATATAGCATACGTTTTAGAAGTGAAGGACTGTTTTTAATTTTTCTGCCAAAACATCCATTCACAGCTTTATAGGAACTGTATTAAGGCAACCATTAAAACACCCGTTTCGTAATTTACGTTATCTGCAAATGAGCGTAAAATGCGTGGGAGAAAGTCTTAAAATAAACAGATGCATACACGGATGATACCGTGTGCTACAGGCAGAAAAGGTCATGGTAAAAGCGTGAATCGTTGGATTAGAGAGTCTTGAATCAGGCAAACAAATTATAGGTTTCTTTATTTCCTACATCAAAACGTTTGTTTGACTAGGAGTGAATTTACATATCCCAATTGCACACTGTAGATGATAGCAGTCAGATGAGCTGAGGAGCTGAACTATTAAAAAACAGGTTTACACAATAATCAAATGTTACCACTCACGATATCAGACTGAGAGTTAGTGGTTTTCGTCGTCTATTTTGGAGATGATTTAACATGAAGATCCTGTGTAAGTGTAAAGTGAGCACATAGGTCGGGTCACACTGTAGAAATCACTTCGCAATTAAGAATTTAATTTAGTGTATTTCCTCTAATCTGTATGACAACATATAATAAAGGTTAAGGTGGTGACCCCCGAGGTCTGAATGCATATAGCTCGTTGTAAATGTTAGAGAGTAATGTCATGCAACAGTGCAGACTTATATAATTACATTTAAATAGGTTTGTTGTTTATAGCTGTGAGACATTTAGGTTTCACGTTGCCGGCATCTATCCAGACGGCAAAAATCCCCAGAGCTGTAAAGAATGGAAAACAAGCCACCGACAACAGAAACAGCCTTGACTGTCAGTCCAACTGACAGATGGTCAGATTTTACGCACATCTCACAGATAGCACACTTTTCAGATATGCATTAGTTATATTTGGAAAAATTAAAAACATGCCAAGAACAAGAACGGTAGAAGTGGGACAGTCAGTTCGTGTCTTATGGGGCTTTAACCCTTGATGCTTATAAATAAATAAATACAATTAATTATATTGATAAGAACTTTGAAAGGTGAAAACTATCTGCTACTCTATCTGTTTTATAATGTGCTATTGAAAATATGTTCCATTGTTGTTGAAAAAGCACACATTTTCCAAGGTCATGTTTCTGCAGAGCCCTCTTAAAGGGGATGTTTCAGTGTGTCATTGTCAGCGTGTAGAAACAGTCAGTGGCGGGAAATAAAACTTAGACCAAAGTGATTCTTCCTCTGCATGTAAGGATTAACCTGAACACAATCAAACTGAATGTAATATATATTTTAATAGGGAAACAGATCAGCGTGCGTTTATATTGTATTGAAACGCAACTTTTTAGAACCCCCCTCAGTCAGCAGAGGCTGTCCAACATCATTTTACCTGTAAACAAAAGCGTTTTATGAATTAAAGTTCAAGTTAATTTCACTAAATTCCCAACAACTCAAACGCTGTTAACTTTTATTAAAATATCCGGCAACTTCAGACAGACAGGACACCTTTTGTGTCTTGTTTTGAAAGCTTTCATATGTCAAGAGACTGATAGGGAAAACCATCTTTGAACAATTCAGGGATGGTTCTACTTTTTTGCAGTAGGCAGGATATGTTATAGCATACATGAAGTACAAAATGTGCACATGCAGTGGCAAAGTGGCTTTTATTGTGATATCAGAATAGGACTTCCTTGGAGCATCATATTAATAAAAACAAAAGTGCTGTTCAGTTTTTTGTTGAATACAGTAGACTGGGAGGAGGGTGACGATGAAAGGACACGGCAGAACAGGAGGTTACTGTTTCTATAAAGTTAGAAATTACATCGGCACTTGTTCGATTTCTATAAGTGAAACACAGTTTTATTTTGAAGGAATTGTTAAAACGCTGCATAATGTATGAGGCTGAAGGATTCCACGGCAGAATGTGCTCATGAATAATGTTGCAGATCTGTTTTGACATTAGGTTTATGGAGCAGTTATACTCTGAAGAAAAAATCTGATTATGTAAAAGGACGTGGGGGATGCACAGCTGGAGAGTCACGTCTTACAGCAGAGAGGGAGTGAAGGGAAGTCTATCTATTTCACAACCCGACCTGCAGCCGGGGTGGACTTTGGACAAAGCGCAGAGTCAGAGGTCAGCGCGAGACTGCAGCGCGTGTGGCCGGGACAGAGACTGCAGCTCCTCACTAATGAACGACCTCACTTAAAGGGAATGGAGCAATCTGAAATTATGGTTTATAAAATTGGTGCATATACAAAAGGCAACGTTTAAAAACAATATATCGTTTGTCCTGCAAGAGTTAAACCTCTGCTGCTGGAGGAAGCCTGCTCTTACCAAACGTGACATCACTATCTTTACACTAATGGCTGATGGTCGTAACAATGTTTAATTATAGATCCACGCAGGTGTGGGAACTACCTTAAGAGTATGCAAGTTAATTATATAAATTAGTTAAGGTAGTGCAAAACATCAGTCTCAGAGGGGGCTTTTGTAAGGAACTGCTTATAGGAAAGAATAACTTGTTTCCATGGAGCAACAATGTGCCCATACATGCACTATTGTGTATGACATTAGTTAAATGATTTTGTAGTTTTGTCCAAACTTAGCAGCAGAGTGAAGAAAAGTGAAGTCAGCAACAAAGTGTACTGATGTAGTAACGCTAAAAATATATGTTACAAGTTCACTTTGAGTAGAATAAAACTTGATACCTACAGGACAAGCGTTACAACAGAAGACAGTCAAAACAATCCATTCAAAGTAACTCAGAATAGAGTACATGCATTTAGAGAACAAATAGGTCTTCAGTTGTTATTTAAAACACCCTAAAGAAAGAGTTCAAACACATACATGCAGCATAATTACAGAAAATAACAGTTGAGTTTTTTTGCAAAAGAGAGTTTCCTTTCTTCTTAGTGTGTTGTCCCGAGGTCTAGACTGCAGAACTGATTACATGTTTTCACCTGACATAATGGAAATGTAAAAGTGACCTCCTCTGCTCACTAACAGAGTCCCCCATATTGAAAACATCAGCATATACAGATAATTAATATGGAGAACTATGTCAACATGATGACCAAGTGAACAGGTTTGTTAGGCACTAGCTGCAGCGAGGCCACAGAGACAATGATTTAGAGATTTAAAGGGAATGTGCTGCCTTCACTTCATAAAAATATGCATTGGAAGTTAAAAGTATTTATGCATCCACATCTCAACAATTTCCCTCTGGTTGTTCTCATATTTAACCGGGGGAGTCTATAACACTATGCTGTTTTCTACTTTTCTTTATGAGAAGAGTATTGAGTTCAACTGAAAGTGGTAAAGCCATTTGTTAAAGATAGACAATGATCTTGAAATTAAACTGTAAAGAGGCAGGTGTTTACTTCTCCTACACAAGCAGGATGTTGGATGCAGAGTGTTTGTACACAACTCTAACTTTCTAATTGTAAATCACTTAGTTCCACTTCATCTGCATCTCCTGTGACTCAACAGAAAGCCACTGAGTGTCCCCAGTGTATTCTTGGCTATGAGTAACAGAAATTGATAATGCACTATAGAGCTAACTGTACAAACAGATATGTGTATGAGTACTTGTAGGGGTTTACATTACATTTACATTAAACAGGTACAGATTACAGAAGATTTCAGTGTAACATACTTTACTTAACAGTTGTAATACCGAATAGTAGACATAGAGTAAAGTCAAAATGTCCACACGTGTCACACATACAGAACATTGAAATACCGTTTCCTGCAGTCCCACAGTGTGAATATAAACACGACCACATAACATAAAAAGATGAGATGAGATAAGGCCTAGAAAAAAAAGGGGAGTAAGGGCCTAGATAAGGGGTGTACAAAAAACTAAGTAATATATAGAAAGAGCTGCATTCAATATTTATCTCAAGGCAAAGTTGGCTTCCAAATGATTAGCATAAAAACAACATCAAAAGTAGTCATCCTGCTCAATGTAAAGAATAATACTGTATTATTGAATTGTGATTAAAGATGGTCCTCCCTTTAATGCTGCAGCTTGCAGAAGAGCTTATATTTCTACTTTTTGATAAGTACAAAATCTGTGAATAAAACATCTATTATGATGTCAGTTTTTATTATATTTTTTATAATTCATCTCTATTTTAAAAGTGGCCTAAATAACATCATTTAAGAATTGTATTGCAGTGAAAAGTAAAGTAAAAGTGGTAGTAGAAGGAAATGGAAATGCCCAAGATAAATACCCCCCACCTGCAGAGACATTGCTCTCAGTCTGTGGAGCACTATCAGGAAACACCGCATGAAAACCATCACACAACCTCACAAATGACCAATCCCCCCCGAGAAATACTGCTCCAAAACCCTCTCCTGGTCGACCCCCAGAGATTTCGCACCGTGCTGCTCCACCACACGCTGATCAGCTGATCCGTCACGTGGTGTAGCTCAGCCTTTTGCAAAATGGAGTTGTGTGAGTCTGTCCAGAGAGGACTGCAGCAGCTAGCGGATCCCTCCGTCTTCAGCCCAAGCAGCTACCGGGAGCTGCTGGAGGTGTGTTACCGTAGCCTGCTCTCCTCTCAAGCGGACCCCGGAGCCCTCGGTGAGCTGCCGCCTTCTGTGGAGCTTTTGTCCCCGCCGCTGCTTCCGGTTTCACCCGGAGCAGAGGAGCTACCTCGGTTTTCGGGTTTATTCGGCTCAGATGCATGCTGCGAGTTGTTTGTTATTTTAGCCTACATATTTAATGTATGTAATGAGAGGACATCAGCCAGGCTTACGCTCTTCATAGTGATGCCTGCTGATGCCTGCTTTATATTCTGCCACACAATCCCTTTGTCATTCACACTGCTCTACCCGACATGTTAGAAACACCGTGTTAGACTATTTCAATCAACATTAGTCAAAACTGATGATGGCGACACATCCGATTGTTAACAGCCCATAGCAGGTCTTTACATTTCTAAATCTAAATGATGCAAAATGACAGCAGACTTGCATGCAATACAGCTCCTCCTTTGTCATGGATGCTGCTTCGCTTGTTTTCTCCATGTTTTGTCCAACTTCTGCAGCATTCCGACTCTTTATAATGGCAGAATTATATAGAAAGTGCAATGTTCACCATGCAATCAAACAAAGGACCCCTGGCTGATGCAGCTGAGGGGCCCATTCACATGCAAATCATGATTGATTTCCATTCTGCACGTCAATCTGGAGAGTATGGATCGCACATGTAGCCCAGGTCCTTTTATAGGAGTTAAACGCGTCTGCTGTGTCCATGGTGAATATATAAAGTCCTCACAGTGTGTTTTGTTACAGATCAGCCCGAGCTGAAGCAGGTGGAGCAGATCTCTCTGAAGCAGAGTCACACTGCAGCCACCACCTTCATCCTGGAGGCGGTCAAACAAAACGCAGACAAGTCAACCATAAGGTAAGAGGTAAAGCGACATCCGACAGAGGAAGCTTCCTGTAACTGCTATAACCACCACGTGCTAAAAATACATTCATTAGTAGTTGGTCTATGGCTACAAGTGTGCTCACATCACTGTGTGACAGGAAAAAGTGTATGTGCTCCATAAAGATTCTTATAGTTTCTTAACAAAGGGGCCATATCTGCTGATTGCATCTCCCTCAGGTCTCTGCAAGATTAGCAATACATGGAATTAATGAAGAATATCAAATATTCTCCTATTAACTTAAAGGGAAATATAGTAAACTATATACTAAATAAAAAAAGGCTGCAAAGCAATTTGATTTACATTAGGTCATAGTGTTATTTAAAAAAGAGTTAATTATTCATGTCTTCTGAATTTGCATATGTGGGATGTCCTGTGCTTTTTAAAAATACAATTGTTAGTTTTCAAGGAAATTTCAAGTTTTACTGAGCAGCAAATGGATACAAATCTTAAGAAATGTGTGGTTATTATATCCATTTTTCTGCAATTTACTATTGGCGTAACATTAAGCGTTTCAGTGATTAAAACACCCATATGTCTAATTCCGAACACCCAAAGGAGTAAACAGATTTTAATCATCATCAGGGATTTATGTTCAGGAAGATAATGTGTGTCAAACAAACAAGCACCTATATATATATAATATATATATATAATATATATATAATATACAGCTCAAGAATATTTAAAACTTTTAGGGAAGTATTTTCATTATTTGGTTTTCTTTTTTTACTCCCTTTTGGGCTTTCTCGTAGTTCTCCGTGTTCTGAAACTGCATTTTTACTGTGACTGTAAACCTTTTGGAGCATGGGGACTTTAACATTTAACTGAGGGCTGGTGTATTTGTTCTCCTGCTTTTTTTAGGAAGGATAAACATGTGGTGAAGTTATATTGCCGGTGTCCAAAAATGTGAAACTTTAGCTATTTTAAAGTAGAAAGTAATAAAGTGTTGCTTGGTTTTTGCAGCTCCTGCCTTGAAGAGCTCACATTCAGTGCAGAGAGAATAGACATGTTCTATAATGCACATCAGGTGACCGTTCAAACCATATTACATATTTAAAATAGATCATGTTGTCTTGTGTCTGTAGTTGATTTGCCAATAACTCATTCATGCTTGATTTGTTTTACAGAAACATAAAAAAGAGCTGGAGCATCTGTTAGCGAGGTAAGTCTGTGGTGCTGTCAGGTGGAGATGATATTTGTGATTATTTGTTTGTTTTGTTGTCCAGACTGAACATGTATCCAGGATTAAACTGGATCATGATATTTTTTTGTAGGTATTAAAATAAAAAATTGCAGAACTTTACAAACTTTGTCATGATGGTTCACAGAGGACCACAACTTCAACTCCACGTCACTAACGATGATTAATGACAGATGTGGGGGAAATGCACGGATCGACACAAGAAAGTATCCGAGATGAAATGGTTTTGATGCAGTCTCAAAAAACTGGCAAAGTTGTCATATTATAAAAGGAAGAGTAAGAAAGTTGTTGCTTCAGCCCAGTGAGGAGCAAAGAGGGCCAAACGGGACATGGAGTGATTAATTGCAATGTAAATGTTTTATAGCCCTCTTTAAACAAACGCTCTTTGTGAAAGAGGCGCATTGTCTGCAAACGGATCCGAGAACAGTTGCAGAGAAATGGTCATTTTATGGGGGGGAAAAAAAACAGGGAAAGTTTTTGCATCTCAAAAAAAGTATGACGCAAAAAACAATGAAACGGAGGCAAAGACTTCCAAATTGCTATTTGTAAAATACTTTTAAAAAATGATGTCACCAATAATGCTCACACCAGATGCATTTT
This sequence comes from Eleginops maclovinus, assembly GCF_036324505.1. Lineage (NCBI taxonomy): Eukaryota > Metazoa > Chordata > Actinopteri > Perciformes > Eleginopidae > Eleginops > Eleginops maclovinus. The sequence goes on along the minus strand of NC_086369.1, from coordinate 14,986,687 downwards.
CAGAGCAAAGTTCAGCTTTTTCTCTTTTACTTTAAACATAATTTATATCAAAGTATTTTCTGTCGCTCTCCTCTAGCATAGGAAGGTGTCCCCGTCATATTAACGATGTCACGTGGCGTCTACAATACCACGTGAAGGTACATGAAACACTATCTCGAGCACATCTTTTTTTCACGCACAATTTCTTGTTCCCAACTAAAATGTTTTTATTCCAACAGAACAATCAGGTCGATAAAGTCAACGAGCCTTTCTACTGCATTTCCCTGAACACTGAAGTAAGACTAACACTTGTTGTGCAGAGCCTTCACTGTCCTTGATGTGTTCGTGTTCGGTGCGTGTCTGTGCGTAAAACAGCAAATGTGTTTGTTTCCTTTTGTCAGAATGAAGGATCCTCGGAAGATATAAACTTCACATGCACAGTGGAGCAGCTGCAGGTATAGAGGAAGAGTTTATTTCCTGTCCCTGTTATTCGAGAATTACACCGTGTTGCAGATGCATTTTAAATATGCACAACATTCAGCGTGAGAAAAACAGAAGTGAAAGTCACCTCGCTGAGCTCGTTGCAATTTTCCTCCTCAGTCAGGACACCTTCCAAAGAGAATTCATGTTAAATTGGATCATGTCTGCGCGTTCAAAATAACTGATTTTTCTGCAGGTCAAATGCTTGCTGGAGCAGAAGTACAGACCCCGATAGATGCATTAAGTTCATAAAATAATATGGACATAATGCCTGACGCTTTAATGAGGTCATTAAGTTCCAGTGGGACCTTGTTCTGTTTGTGCAAAGTGAGAGCTGATCACTATTTAAATCATGTGTGCAGCAATATTCACGATGCAACAATATTTGGTGAATTTAATTCGGACATCCAGTCCAAATAATTCAGGGACAAGTCGGAAGGAGTCAGAAAATCTGAACGCATATTTTCACTTCTTATTTTTATCTATTAAAATTCAGAGCGTAAATGCTACTTTTTAAATATAATTTAGAGTATCGTCGTCGGACATGCTCTTATTGAAAATGATTGCCTGTTTGCAGGATTTGGTGGGGAAGCTGAAGGACGCTGCTAAGAGTGTGGAGAAAGCCAGTCAGATGTGATGCCGGTGTCCAGTTTCCTGGCATGTTTCTGCGCCACAAAGCACTGAACCTCAGCAGCTTCCAGCGCCACCGCTTTCCTCTTTGTAGCTTCTTTTGTATACCTGACATTGACAAGCCGTGTATGCATGCGAGACAATTATCATTCCAACGTTTGCGTTTCAAATAAAACTGAAAAGAAAATATGAAATCCACCTTGTGATTTAAACAATGTCCCGTCTTAATGTGCTATAACTGGTCCCCACTGTCTGCAGAACTATTTTATTTATTGCGAAATGTTTTGAATAAATAAAGTTGATTGCAATGTCGTTTAGATTTTATGTCCTTGAGACTTAGAATATGGAGCAAATAAAGTATATTCCACTACCCTGATAGGATTTTGGACATATTTTCATGACGGCAGATCATTTTTCCTGCAGCTACTGCGCTTTTTCTGGAGGACTCGGACTAGCCTACTGGGAGTTATTTTGAAAAGACAAACATAAATCTTTGACTTTTATTTTCTTTTTCCTGCACTGCTCTGTAAGAATGTCGCTCCCCTTTTAGACTTTCTTAATCTTCTACATCCACCTCACAGCTGACAGTTCAAAGCCCCTCAGCTGAAGCTCCACAGCAGCTCATGTTCCATAAACATCCGAGATGCCTTCATTTTCTGCGGCGCTGGTTGAGGGATAAAGACTCCAATTCATCACGTGGAAGTTGCGGCGCATTTTTTCGCAGATGTCGGGACAGCCTGTGACAAAGGTTTGACACCAGAGCCATTAGTCGCATGGACGTGTTTTAACCAAGTGCGTGGGTCTTTTAAAGGCACGATGAAAAGAGATTAATAAAGTGACTGCCTGCTGCTCCAATGGTGAGCAGATTGAGGCATTTTGAAGTCGACATGAACGTGCAATGCGTGCGGTTATTTTTAACATCAGGGCACACCATAGCCTACTTATAGACGCCTCTAATCTTAGTGCCATTTAAAAGAAGCAGAGCCTTTTAGGAGTGTGCCCTTCTGAGGTAAAAGTACACGAACTGATTCATGTTTGTTATGTGTTATTTTAAATCATGCGTCATAGAAACACCAAAATACTACAACAGTTTTTGCGCACTAGTGTGTTTTCAGCATAAGTTACGCACACACAGTTTATAACTTAATTGGATTAAAGACTATTTATAAATACATGCATGTGTTTTCTGTGTTTTAATAATATGTGTATGCAGGCTGGGAGACACGGCGTACACCGACAGTAATTCCTAGGCACCCTTAAGCAACGAGACCACGTGACCAAAGCGGGGCGGTCGAACTACAAGCCATTTTGGGGACGGTGTCAGTTTCCACAGAGCACACACACACACTGCTGCTGCATTTTTACTGGGGGGTGAAGCGGATATTTTGGAGGCAAAGTTATCGGTGCTGGAGTGGAAACCTTCCCGAGCCGGAGCTGCAGAACTGGGTTGTGTTGGAGCCTCGGATAGGATACGCTCTCAGCGCACAGGCGGTGAGGAAAGGTTTTATTCGCACATCTGAAATGCGCTCCGGTCCGCCGTGCGCTCTCCGCCACTGACAGCGTCTGCAGCTTCAAGATGGCGGCTCGGCTCCTATTCATTTGCTGCTGATCTGCCTCCCAACTTTCATTGTCTATTCGCCCGAAGACCAACCGATCCCCAGCCGAGCATCCAGGTACGTCTTATTCGATATCGTGTCTAACTAACGGGGGCAGCAGGAGAGGTTTGGCTCGGTGCTTTTGTGTTTTTTCTACGTACCGATCCAGCGGTGGATGTGGAGCTTTCAGCTGCAGCGATCACCGACGTGGAGCTCCGTGTGTCTGCGCAACACTTTTCTGCAAAACATGTTCCCTGCTCGGGCAAAAATGCGATTTGTGATCCACGGAGACCCTGTGTAGCATAACCTTCTTATCAGTAATGTGTCTGTATGAGTTGATATCGGCTGGGATTTGCTTTGGTGCCTTTGGATTTAATGTAAAGTGGAAGATCTCCGGCGATCCAGCCTGTGTTGGCTGAGATGTGAACAACAGCAAGTGCTCCAAACGCTGCTTCTGCGCTTTTATTTCCATACAGCTGCTTTATTTTATAGAGTTAGGATGTTTGTGGGGTTGGGAATCCGATGCTGTTTTTTTTTTGGCTGTGTTTGTCTAAATGTTGGATTTATTAACTTAACTTGGATTGCTCCCATAGACGTGACCTGGAGGCTCACAATTTCCACTGTGCATAAATGTTTCATAACGGCTCCTTGGTAAACACTGGATCATCGTTAAACATGCACTGTGGATGTTTGTGTTTAGATGTATGGTTTCTATAATTTAGAAAGATGGTTGGGATTTGGGGGAAATTAAAAAGAAAAGTGGCGACACCTCGGCCAGGATACAAAGGCTGGTGTGTCTCGCTGCCAACGCTTTGGTTGTTTCTCTATTATTTAAAACATGTTATTGTCAGCATTGGGTATTTGTTTGTTGACATGTAAGGTTATTATGGATTTCCATGTTTTCACGGTGATACGGCTAAATATTTAAGTTGGTGTTGTGTCTGAATCTGGAGCTACAGGACAGGCACACAGCAGCATCTGCCTCTTGGGGGATACAAAATTATCATTTTACTCATGAAGCTGTTGGGCACCCTCTGTGTGCTTAATGGGTTAAAATTAATGTATTTTCCCCCAGCTGGGTTGACCACCTCACAGGTCTGGAAATATGTTATCATAGCCTCTCAGACTGGATGGTTTCCAGTGTGTGCTGAGAAACATTTAAACCACCAAACTCAGAATTATTGAAAAAGTTTCATGTGGTCATTTAGGAATCCCCAATTAATTATTTCTAGATTTTCTGTATTGACTGACAGTGAGCATGAGTTCTTGGTATTTCCCATTGCCGACTTTAATTGGGTTATTTCCAGCCGCTGTTGATTTATGTGTAAGGGGAACCTTTACAAGAGGAGCTGCCGCTCGTTTTTGGACAAATGAAGCTTTGGGTCATTGCGAGAAGCGAGGGGAAATCTGCTCATTTGTTGCCGAGAGAATTAAAGATTTAGCTGCGATTCAGAATTTCTGACTGTGTTATCAAAACAGGCTCAATAATTACACCTATCCATCCAGAGAACAAAGCATGTGTGATGCATGAGCTCCATATTCATGCACGGTCAGTGTATTCTGACTTGTTTTAGTCTTTGGTTCTGCAGCGGGATTTGAGGGATGATTGACTTGTAGTTTTATACAGTGCAGCTCCCTCAGCACAGAGGGAGAGCAGTTGTCCAAACACACGTCAATCGATTAATAGTGCAACAGGGTCCTTGCATGCATGTAGACATAATCCATCATGATCCATGTGTGGAGTCCGAGTCGCTCTCCAAACTGAGGTTCTGCTGCGGGAGAGGTGGGGTGAGCATTGAAAGCAGCCGGGACTCGGGCACGGTGCCGGCTGTGTCTCCATAAAGTAACAGTGTGGGACAGGCTGGCTGTCATCCAAACACAGCCACCTCCTCTTATAGACTTTTAACGACTTTAAATGACAGCTCGTATCATTATGCCTCAGTTGTATTAATACGCATCGATTTGGATCATTGTTGTCCAACCTTACAAGATACATTTACAGCATGGCTATGGCTAATTACTGGATACAATGACCATACAATCCTCTGGCACTAGATTCACGGTTTGAGTTTGTGCTGTTTGTCTTCACCGGGCTTGTAAAGTCCAATGCCAATATGCACAAAGTGTAAGCATAAGCAGTGTTGATGTAAATAAAGGGTTTGTGTGTTATTCAGTGGCTAATGGCGCAGATTAAATAAGTATGATCCAGTGTGTGCAGTAACTTCAGTGTCTGCTGCCTGCATGTCTGCTGCTGATCGCGCACACAACAAGAGAAACGGCGCAAAGCGAACCACAATAACCCGAGATTCTCCACCTATTGGGCGCAGACGGCTCCATATGGTGCAAAAAGGTTTGCGGATCTCATGTTGTCGCGTACTGTGCTTTTATTTACTCCCTTTTCCAAGGAAACCCCGCAGCCCGTTGAACCGACTCGGGTATTTTTTTTCCTCCACAAAATGGCAGCCGTGCAGTCGGCAGCCTGGCAGTCCAGTGTGTGTGTGTGTGTGTGTGTGCGTGTGTGCGGGGGGACGGGGAGCTCCGGTCCCTCTCTCCCAACCGCGGCTCTGCACACCGGCAGCTCTCCGTTGTTTTGGTTGCACAACCTGTCTGGTTCTGGTCCCTGGCGAGCTCACATGAGGGCTTGAAAAAGCTAAAGGAGTTGCCATAGAAACGCTCAGGTTTCCCCACAAAGCCCGTGTGGCACACCTGACGCAGTGAATGAGAGTCTCTTATCACCCCCACCCTACCCTCACCCATTCTCACCCCGGGGCGCAACAGTACAGAACATTATTTTCCTACATATTTTATTCGGATACACATCCATTTCAGCGGGGGACGCACCCCCCATTCATTGTGCAGGGTTGCTTACATTTGTATTTAATCTTTCCTTTGCGTGCATTCAAATGAAAAACTACAATTCTGATTTAGTCATAATTAAATCCCGCATTTGACATCAGATTATCCAACACATCCGATTTAGCAGAATGCGTCCACATTGAGGAGATGATGTCTCTCTTTTTCGCTTTGAAACACTTTGGTCAGAGCTTGTGTTTTTTGTGCACGTGTTCCTCTGATGTCGCCATGTTGATTTAAAACGAAGTGCACGAGAGGATGGAGGCTCCATCGATCTCTCCACGGAGGAGATTGATTTATGATTATTCCCTGCGCCTCGGTCAGGTGACTGTGCTGCTGCTGCCTATCAATCTGCCACCGGGCTCCTTCCCCTTTGCTTATTATTGGATTAGCATAAAAGATGATGTTGTTTTAACGCAGTCAAACAAACAGCAGCCCTTTTTCCAAATGGCACAGAAACCTGCAGCCCTCTGATGTCTCTGCGGCCATGCATGCTCTGTTTTGACTTGTTTTCTCTTTCTTCTTCTTGCAGGATTGTTGTTACTCTCCCTCATCATGCATCGAACCACCAGGATAAAGATTACGGAGCTCAACCCTCACCTCATGTGTGTGCTGTGCGGGGGATACTTCATAGACGCCACCACCATCATTGAATGTCTCCACTCATGTGAGCAAACTGAATAATTGCTACTCTTTCATTTTATGATGTTAAAGAGTTGTGCACGCTCATGTGAGAATTTGTTGCAGCAAGTTAACCTATAGGAGTCTCTCTTGCATGTTTTTCTATGCACAAACATTTGGATTTGAAATCATGCTGCAGATTATATTCCTCCAGGATATCCTTTCAGATATCTGATCTTGACAGTTTCTCTTCCCTTTTTGATGGTTTTCAGTTTGCAAGATGTGCATTGTACGTTACCTGGAAACCAGCAAATACTGTCCCATCTGTGATGTACAAGTGCATAAAACCAAGCCTCTGCTCAACATCAGGTGAGAACTGTGGGTTTGGATTTTTTTATGCAGAGAAATCTTTTCTAAGATGGGTTGAATATTATTCTAATATAAATATTTGTTTTCCTGTATTGTTAACGTTAGGCAGCTGTGACATTGAACACAGTCTTTGTCCCCTCTGTGGTTTCCCCCTTTGTTTCCCCAATGAACAGCTGATCAGTGATTGGCTAGAAACCTGTCTGTTGTATATCTCTGTGTTTCAGTGCAAGACACAAGTACTTATGAGCGTATACATTAAAGCGTTTGAAAGCATCCTTTGCAGTGATCTGTGTTTTTCTTCAGATGATTAATGAAATTGAATTCACCCATCTTTATATTTGTTGTTTCTAGTTTTAACTATTGAGTACTGCAGTTTCTAGAGGACTTGACTGAAGTTTCTTTCCTCTCTTTAGATCAGACAAAACTCTACAGGACATCGTGTACAAGCTGGTGCCCGGCCTCTTCAAAAGTAAGTTGGACCATTTTCAGTTTCTATACTGTGTTCACTTTCCTTCTGACTCGCATTATCCAGCTTTCTTTTCATCAACTGTTTAATTCATAGACGGCACACACTTACTGCTTCTGCAAAATAAAAAGTGAAATAATAAGAAGCATCAATTCTAATCAGTTCAGCCCCCAAGAAGTTACACACATTTATATTTAAATTCCATTTCCCATGTTTTTCTGTTTATAATCTGAAATGTGCTTTGTCTGCTGAGCTGAGATCAGATCTTGTTTGCTGCTTTTGTTTCGTGGTGTTCTGTATGCGCTGTTTGATCTCACCTCAAAATAGGTCAGACAAAACTCCGTTGTGTTTTATTTAATGTCACACATTTAATATGATATTGGGGGAACGTACGGCACGGTTTTATGCACAGGCTATAAAAATGTTCCCAAATGTTGGTGATTGTTCCATCCGTTTCCTATTTTGATGTCATTTATCCCATTGTGTATTAAGGACTAGATTTATATGTGTTCATCAGACTTGTAATTGCTTGTATTTTTGATCTCCTCAGATGAAATGAAGAGGAGAAGAGACTTTTACTCGGAGCATCCGGTCGACGGTGAGTCTTTTACATTTGTTTAGTTTTCTTGTAGTCACCACGGGGAAGAGAGAAGCACAATTCTTAAAGAATGGTTCCCGCTGGTCCTAAAATCCTTGAAATACTGAACATTTCATGGGAGAACTGTAGGCCTTGAAAGTTTTTGAAAATGGACGAAAAGAAACACAAGTTGTGTTTTTTTTGCGCAAATTACAGCTTGAAGTTATTTAGATATTTTTTCTGTGAGCTTCTGTAAAGCCTGCTAGTTCTTATTTTAAAATGCTCTTTGTTTTAACAGTAATTAACCTTGACTTGTGTGTCGAAATATGCCATGTTTTGACTTGAATATGTGTAAATGTCCTATAATTTGACGTTTAAAAAGCTGTGGAAACCCTGAAGTTTCGGACTCTCATGAGGTTTTTCATTGCAGTTCAACAGTCCAACTATATTTGTTTTTTATCTTTGTTTGTTTGTGTGTGTGTGTGTTGTTCTGCAGTGTCTAATGGATCTAATGAGGATCGTGGAGAGGTGGCCGACGAGGATAAGAGAATAATCACAGATGATGAGATCATCAGCCTCTCCATCGAGTTCTTCAATCACAGCAGGTGGGCTTTGTTTTCTGGTTCCTACCAAAAAATATTGGGTCACATTTTTATGCCCTTGTTCTTGTGAAAGGCACACACTTGCATATTTAATTCAGAAATGTTGTGATTATATAACATCATACGTGCCTCATTTACATGTTTGAACCGATCTTGTTTAGATTTGGGAGGGGATTTTTCCCAGATAAAATACTGCATTTTAGGAAAGCAGATCCAACCTGACTGTTTCTGGACCATTGAATACTGTCCTGCATCAGAAAGCTCAAGGTCTTAGTTTGAGTTTTCTTACTATTGTCCAACACAATAGTAATCAAGGGCCAAACAGAGCTGCAATGATTAGCCAGCTAATGAGTTTGTAGATCAACAGAAAAATAATCTGAGCTGTTTTGATAATTGATTAATCACTCAATCATATTTTCTTAGCCTCTTTAAAATGAAGATGTTCTTTGCTTTATTTCATATTTGAATAAATACTTTAAGATACTGTGAAATATGTTTTTATTTTCTGACCAGTTGATTAATGGATAACTAAAACAGTTGCATGTTCAGCCCTACTGCCAAACCAGTCACATTGTCCTCCACACACGTTTTCTTCAGGTTAAGGATTTGGCTTTTTTCCAATAATACTTTTTGGATATCTCTTGCATATGGACTTTTTTTTGTGGATGTAAGCAATTGATAGAAGTGTAATGGGTTTCTTAATTTAATTATTTCATGATGTTTTTTTAAATGCTCCATTCATTTGATGTGTTTAAGGTTGGCTGACATAAGGAAAAAACTGTTAATGCCAAATATAGTTTTAAGGGGGAAAAAAGCAATGATGTGCACTTTTAGTCCAACTGTAGATTAAAACAATCATTTTTACACTTTGTATTTGCTGTTATTCACTGCTTATAATCCAATGTCTTTATTGCATGCAGGGTTTGATGTTGGCACATGAATGGTATCACAGAGCTGCACACTCTTAATATGTTCTCTGTTATTCCTTGCAGACTGGGAGGAGCAGTGGAAGACAAACAGAGTAAAGATCAGAATATGGTAATTTACTTCTCTTCACTGCCAGCATTATTTGACGCTAGCAAAATAAAGATCGACACACCACAGACTCCTTTTTAAAGAAGCACTCATGAGTAATAATGTGTCCCCTCTGTTGTGAAATGTGACACATTATACAAACATGGTTTCCTCTTGATAAAAAGCTTCAATGTCTCTGTGCAGCAAATCCATTTCCTGCTTTTAAGGTGGACCAGACTCAATACACTTGTGTACAAATGTATTGTCCTTTGTGTTGATTGTGAAATATTTCCACAGGTGGCTAACAAGAGGTACCTGCAGTGTCCGGCAGCCATGACAGTCATGCACCTGAGGAAGTTCCTGCGCAGCAAAATGGACATCCCAAACGCCTACCAGGTCTTCAATTAAACCCTGATTAGTTATTATTTGACTAACCATTTAAACTACTTTAATTATCAATCTGTCGATCCGGGGGATTCGTTGTATTATAATTCCTATTTAAAAAATATGACCTAAATGCACTGCTTTTATATTTTGGTTTTTCCTCTAGGTTGAAGTCATGTATGAAGACGAACCTCTGAAGGATTACTACACGTTAATGGATATAGCATATATCTATACTTGGAGAAGGGTAAGAGATTTGGGACAAAATAAACTTGATTTCTGTTGGTTTATTTACCTTTGTTTTATTTTTCCTGTTGTGTGATATGTTATTAGTAAATAATTGTCACATAAATATAAGTATGATCACGTTTTATCAGCTGGGGAATGCGTTCCAACAACTTGTAATCTGTTTACAAAATACAATGTTAAATTACAGCAAGAAAAAATATAGATTAGATTTTTAGTAATTAATACATTTCAGATCTGACCTTTTTTTAATAGATTTTTTACCTCATATTAGCAAAACAGTAGGGCAGACACTATTGTGGTTAATTTAACATATATTTGTACTGTCATTGTTTTTCAGTCTTAAAGTACAGACTGTATGATAGCTGAGGAAAGATCCAGCACAGTTAATGTAACTTACATTTCCAAAATGTTAATTTGGCTCTTAGGCCAAAATGTAGGTTATTTTCCAAAGAATGGAACAACATTTTTTTTACTGCAATTGCGTTTTAATTTAATGTTACTAAGAAATGGAGATGTCCTTCAATCTGCCCTTTCAAATATATTTGGGATGTTTTTATGTTGTTAGTTTTTTTTATTGTAATATTTGGAATCAGGCCTACGGAGTTCTTACCTTGGTGATGCATGTAGAGTTTTTGGGGCACTGAAACGAATGCATTATCATTTATTTAGATTAGGTTTTTGGAAGATGCTCATTTTGAGTTAAATTGATCTAAGATCAGTCTAAGTGAGGAACTACATAATATTTGTTTTTGCACTGGTCAATTCAGGGATTTGGGGATGTTTTGGTACAATAAAAAGACAAAAGAAAACACCTACAATTCACATTTAGTATTTTATTTTTCGTGGTTTATTAACGTGTGTGGATTTATCCTTAATGCATGTTTACATGTTAACTTTAGTTGGCATGAATTTAGAAACGTGTAACGTACTTAATCTGAGTTATCAACTGGGGAAGTTTCATGGTACATTTTTAAGATTCAGATAAAGAATAGATAACAAAAAAGGTTATTTATATCATGCATTTGGTTAAATAAAAACAGAGACCTGTCTTAATGTGAATAATCAACAAGAGAAGTTTCCCTTCTATCCAAAGTGTCTCTGAAGGCTGGATCAGAACCTCACACTTTAGTTTAGGTCAGTCCCTTTTTGGATTTTATTTTCCTGTTTCATTTTGTGTGTTCTCCTTCCTCCCACACAGAATGGCCCCTTGCCGCTGAAGTACAGAGTCCGACCCAACTGCAAGAAGATGAAGGTGAGCCACGCGCAGCAGGAGGGCCAGAACAGCGCCAGCAGATCCGGTCCGGAGAGCGACTCCGCCAGCGACAAAGCCGGGAGTCCCTCTGGAGCTCCGTCCACCTCCTCCTCGCTGCCGAGCCCAGGAACACCTGCGCAGTCCCCGCATCCGCAGCTCCCCGTTAACGGAACCCCGACGGCTGCCCCTCCGACCCCCAGCCGGTCCTTCACGCAGTTCGGCGGCGGCAGCAGCAGCACCAAGCCCCGGAAAGTGACCCTGAACGGATCCGCCACCTCCTCCGGATGACGCGTAGTCCCGCCGTGTAGACCTCTCCCTCTCCATGTGTTGTTCTAAATATTATGGCATCATGTAAACGTAGTGGAATCAGAGACATTTCAAAATAAAAGAAAGAGGAGGATGGAAGGCGTTGGGAATGTTTTTTAAAAGCAGGTTTTGATGTTGAAAGAAGAGGATTTGGAGAGAAGCATTTATCCGATGTTAAAGCTACATCTTTATTTTACAGAATCGACTGAAGATGGACTTTTATATTTTCTTTTACTCGTGTCTATCATGATTGTTTCATGTCTGTTGGGATATTTTGAAACTGTCAGGTTAAACATGCATGATAACTTTTCCTTTGTGTAATGAAAGAGGAGTCTGCCTGTTCAACCCTCAAACTCTCATTTGACGTTTTTTTTTTGAGTTGTTGCATCGCTCTGAGGTTTGTCCGGGATGCTTTGAGGGAAGCAAATCTTTAAATTGCCTTTTAATAAAAAACGGTTTCTTGTAGCTGCAGTGGATCAGACTGCGTTAACAAGCTATAAGCAGTTTTTAGAGAATCCACATGTAAATAGAAACAAAAAGCATATTTAATCAGCGATAATGTTATTCTCATTCCCCCTTTGTTCTGGGAATGACTTGGACTCCTGTTCAGCTCCATTTCATTCAACGACAGATGTTTTGATGTCCCCTGTGTTTTCCGTATTTGTATCGCTCGATTGTATGGACAACTTATTGTATTGTTACTGTTGCACAGTATAAAACATCTAAATAAAACATTTTACACTTAAGAGCTCCGTGGGTTTTCTCTTCTTTGGTGGAGGATCATCTGTCTGTGGTGTTTTGCATTAACAAAAAGGCGCCAGATGTCTGTGTGAATGAGATAACTCGGTTAAAGAGGCTGACCCGGGATACAATCTGAATACATTTAATGAAGATTGAAGCCTTTTGGATTGTTTTGTATGGATGATTATCACGTGTAATTGCATTTACTGCACTGAAATGCAGCAAACAGTTTTATTTTAAAACGCATTTATTATTTAAGATTACTCAATTTAATTTCAGTTTATTTTCCAATAATGCTGCTTGATTAAAATATATATGTGTAGCATTATTATACGTGCTAAAAGTATGATACGATATATTTGATTTGTATTTCATATTTATTAATTTATAAAACATTTTCGATTTTTTCTAAATTGAAAACAGAATACCATAACATAATAAACAGCTGCGTTTTTTTGTTTCCTAGCTTTCCAATTAATCTAAAATATTAAAGTGTATTAAATATTAAAGTAAACCAGGCGGGCAGCAGGGCTTCCAATACTTATAAACGAAAGGAGGAAAACGATCACAGAAATCAGACACGTTAAAAAAACCTGCGGTGTTTGGAGAAACGAAAAATAAAGAAATGCTCTTTGTGCACAACACCGAAATGTTATTCTAATTCTATGTTTTAATTTATCCCTCCGGAGAAAACACAATGACCTCAAACGGAATCGACGCATTAACATCATCTCTGATCCGATCCCAAACTAAAAGCATAGTGATCATATGACAATGAAATAATATTGTGCTTCTTTCAGTAAGCCTCTCAGTGGTAGAGCACGATGCCCACCATTATGAATTACGCTGCGTTAAAGGAAGCCGATTTTAATTCATACATTTGTATTTGTTTTTGCCAATTACACATAATGTTGTCCTTGCGTTATTATTTATTTACCCATAGACCTGCTTTTTTCGTTCTTTGGGTGTGACAGAACATCAACAAATAAGCTGAATAATTTTTAACAGCTTAGATTTAAATCAGTCTACCTTTTAATATAGCCTGTCATATTGCTGTGGTATATGTTGGCAGGTCAGGTTGTACACATCTACAGAAAGAAGCATATCAACTATGAAACTGCAAGTCCTGCCAATCTTATGGGATACTTTAAGGCAGTGACCATAATAATAAAGACAATGATAACATGCATTGATGTTCATGAGTCAAATGTATTTTATAATATTTGAGTCATTTAGAGTCAGAGCAAATTCCCTAATTTGAGGTAATTTCTCCGGTATTTTACGGTCTATTAAACACACGTCTGAATCGCTTAACAATTAAATTCCTCTCAAATATAAAATGAGCTTGCTCGTTTAACTGTGGACAGCCAAATGCCGCTTCTATTCCACGCTCCCGTGTGCCTTTGAATAACTGGTGAAAGTAATGTTGTAGTTCAGCGGAAACCAAGGAAACACCACGCACACTCTGCACGTTTTTAAGAGGGGGAGAAATCTTGTCAGTAGACGATCTTTGGCACAGCACGTTCTACTTCCTGTCTGTTGCCACGGTAACACCTAACAACAACACCTAAACCAAACCTGGAGACGATCGGGCGAAATGCTGCGTTGATTACCATGTTTATTACGTTTTCTGTATAAATAACCTGCATTATCTTATCGGAATACACATTTTCCACCAGGGTAACAATGAGTCAACGACAGATAATTCAAGGTAAGATGCCCAAGCAGTTTCCTTTAACAAGAAAAGTGAGGAAAATACAGCTTGAATTTAGACGTTTTGCTTGTGTCTCATTGCAGTTTTTGAGCAGTATCAGAAGTCAAGGATGCAGTTTGTGCAAACGGTTGCTGATCTTGCAGCCAGACCACAAAACATAGAAATCCTTCAAAATGCTGGTAAGAAACAAGGTTATAACCACTGTAAGCTGTGGCTGCTCTTTCCAAGGTTTAATGCTCTCCTCTCCTGCAGGTGTGATGTCCATGCTGAGGCCCCTTATGTTGGACGTGGTGCCCAGCATCCAGCAGACAGCCGCTCTGGCTCTGGGCCGCCTGGCTGACCACAGTGATGACCTGGCCGAAGCCGTGGTGAGGGAGGACATCCTGCCGCAGCTGGTCCACTCTCTGGCCTCGCAAAACGTAAGCATCTCATCTTGAGGCTCATAGGAGTGCCTCTTCAATTCAGACAGAGCATCAACCATAACTCCCTTAGTGGCTGGTGTGTGTGCGAGAGGGTGTGTTTTGGGTTTGCTGGGTAGCTCGCCCGGTGACGAGTTAAAAAGATAAGCACCTTTACTTGGTGAGAACATACAATTTAGAAAATATCAGAACTCCTTACCCCTACACAGTATTCTAGGTCCTTATTTTTTGGACATGATATGCTGTTTCAAAAAAATGGAGGAAAAAAACCCTGAAAGGGGGTTCAGTTCAGGGGTACAGTGGACGAAATAAGAATGTGATCCCCTGCCAGTTTAGTTAGTTTACCCACTTACAAAGAAATGAACAGTCTGTCATATTTTATGATAGGTTTACTTTCACAGTGAGACAGAATATACAAAAGATATCCAGAAATGTAGATTAAAGAAAAGATATACATTAATATGCATTTCATTGGGGGAAATAAGTATTTGCAAAACATGCCTTAGGGGAAGGAGGTTATCAGCCAATATTCTACGATACATGGCCCCCTCCGTCGTCCCCTCGATGCAGCAAATCGCCCTGTCCCCTTGGCAGAGAAACCCCCCCAAAGCATCATGTCTCCACCTCCATGCTGGACGCTGGGGATGGTGTTCTTGGGGTCATAGTCAGCATTTCTCTTCCTCCAAACACGACATGTGGAGTTGATGCCTAAGATCTTGATGGTGGTCTCATCTGACCACATCACCTTCTCATCAGCCTTCTCTGGACCCTTCAGAGGATCCCTGGCAGACTTCAGACGGCCTGTACGTGTGCCTTCTTGAGCAGGGGACGCTTGCAGCGCTGCAGGATTTTAATCCATTACGGCGCAGTGTGTTACCAATAGTTCTGTTGGTGACTGTGCTCCCAGCTGCCTTCAGATCATTAACAGGTCCCTCCTGTGTAGTTCTTGGCTGACCCCTCATCTTTTTCATGATCACTGATGGCCCAAGAGGCGAGATCTTAGATGGTGGAGACCCAGATTGAAGGCGATTGATGGTCATTTTGTGCCTCTTCCATTTTCTAATAATCAAACCAGTTGTCTCTCTCTCTCACCAAGCTGCTTGCTGGTGGTCTTGTCTTCTATGCCAGCCTAGTGCAGATCTACAATCTTGTCCCTGATATGACCTTGGACATTAGTTCCACCATGATCACAGACCTGTCTCTGGTCTGGCCCTCGGCGGAGAGGTTGTAATCTGATTGATTGACTGCGGACAGGAGTCTTTTATCCAGGTAACGAGTTGACATCAGGAGTGCTTTCTTAAAGTGAGAGGACTTCTTTAACCGGTCCGTGGGAGCCAGAATTCTTGTTGGTTGCAAGGGGATCAAATACTTATTTCCCCCAATGAAATGCAAATCAATTTATATCTTTTCTTTAATCTACAGTTCTGGATTTCTTTTTGGTATCCTGTATAGTGTGTTGAAAAATGAAGTTATAGTATAGTAGGTAAAAGATATTCCCAAAAACAACACAGCACCGTATCTAAAAGAGAAATCACATTTAGAATGTGGAAGAAAAAGTTGTTTGTATATTATGTCATACGATATTGCTATAAGAATCCAATGTTATAATTTCATCAAACCATGGGACAACATAATTCACACCAGTTTCAATCAAGTCTGAAGTCAGAGCTTGAAGTCAGAGCATGTGCATCTTTGTGTTTGTATGCAGAGGTTCTATAAGAAGGCAGCAGCGTTTGTTCTGCGTGCTGTTGCAAAACACTCCCCCGAGCTGTCCCAGGCTGTAGTGGCCTGCGGGGGGGTTGATGCTCTGGTTCTCTGCCTGGAGGAGTTTGATCCCGGGGTGAAGGAGGCTGCTGCCTGGGCTCTCAACTACATCGCCCGGCACAACGCACGTAAAAAGACATTCTTAGATTTCTATTTGAGCCCATTGTAATATAATTTAAGTACGATTCCACACACACACACACACACACACACACACACACACACACACACACACACCTCAAAGTGTTTGTTTTCTGGTTCCCACGCCTTTCCATCACGGTGCAGCGTTGTCTCAGTCGGTGGTGGATGCGGGGGCTGTGCCCCTCCTGGTGCTGTGTCTTCTGGAGCCTGAGATGGCCCTCAAACGCATCGCGGCCTCCACCCTCGGTGACATCTCCAAACACTCCCCGGAGCTGGCTCAGACTGTGGTGGACAACGGAGCCATCGCACATCTGGCACAGATGATCCTCAGCCCTGACGCCAAACTCAAGGTAGACCATCTCAAAGACCGTGTTTAATCTTTCATATTGGGCTCTGTGTGCTTTACCTTCAGTTACCTATTTAGAAACATCTTGCCCTGGCAGACCTTCATCAGATCATTTTTAAATGAAATTAAGTAAAAGTTTTCTCCAAGGTAATCTAATTGAAAGATGTCGTCATGAATAAGAAACCTTCCCCTTAGACACCACTTAAATATGATTCTGTTTTTTTACCTGCAATTACAAAACACAATTTTAATTTGAAAGAAAACTGACATAAAAACCTTCAAAGCTGCTAGAAAATAATCACAGAAATGTCAGGGCATGTAACAGATCTTCATCATCAATCATACAGAATTCAGGTTTTTACCTGTCTTGGAAAAGTTGTGAAATATGAGCAAAACATGGCACATACCTTAACATCTAATAATTACATGTTAGATATATACGCACCATTTATTTAGTATTAAGCAGGAGTACCAGGTATTTAATAGAAAGCAGACTCATTTCAACATATATTCGGACTTTAGAATTGTGCAAAAATATAATCTCTAAATGATCTCCAGAAATAATCCAGATTTATTTGGTCTCCTTGAAGAGGCAGGTGTTCTCCGCCCTCAGTCAGATCAGTAAGCACTCTGTCAGCCTGGCGGAGATGGTGATCGAGGCGGAGGTGTTCCCTGCAGCAGTGGCCTGCCTCAAGGACCCCGATGAGTACGTGAGGAAGAACGTCACCACTCTGATGAGGGAGGTGGTGAAACACACACCAGAGGTACTAAAGCACACACTCAACTGAAGGCACAAACATGCATGAGCCAAAGTAATGCGAGTGTGTTTGCAGCTGTCCCAGGTGATCGTGAACTGTGGAGGCATGGCAGCTGTGATCGACTTTCTGGGCGAGTGCAGTGGAAACCTGCGGCTGCCGGGGATCATGATGATGGGATATGTGGCGGCTCACAGCGAGAACCTGGCCATGGCTGTCATCCTCTCCAAGGTGTTAATCTCTCTTGTGATCCCCCTCAACGAGCCATGTGACAGCAGCAGTAAAACCAGAGACATTCCCACAGGTCCAGTATGTAGGTCACATTCACTGAGTCTTGTTTGTCCTCCTGTCCTGCAGGGGGTGCCGCAGCTGGCCCTGTGTATGTCCGAGGAGCACGAGCATCACATCAAGGCGGCCATAGCCTGGTCCATCGGACAGATTGGACACCACACTCCTGAGCACGCCAAGGCGGTGGCCACCTCCAACCTCCTGAGCAAACTGCTTGAGCTGTACATGGACGCCGGCAGCTCCGAGGACCTGCAGGCCAAAGTAAGAGCAGCGGCCCTGCAGGGGGACGTGGAGGGAGACACTTGAAAAATGAGGTCTGCAGGGGTTGTATAACACCTGAATTCAGAGTGAACTGTTTGGAAGAGGAAAAATGAAAACAAATCTCAACACATGTACAACATTTAGAAACCCCCGATGCAATAGAGAGTAAGAATGAGTTTCGTGGCAGTTGCTCCATTCTATATTGAAATGAATAAAATATGAATATAAACATAAGATGGTATGTAGGAGACATCCAAGTACCGAAGCACGCCACAAGAAGCACACAACAGAAAACAGGCAAACGAAGTCAGCAGCAAAAGTCAAGCTAAATATTTGCAGCTATGTGATGTTGAATTTGTGAGGATGTTTCCTATTTTTTGGGGCAACGTTCAACCACAATCACTTTGAAAAGTAAATCGACTTGCTCTCAATAACAGTGAGGCACAAACTGCAATTAAAGATTAAGAGTACAAGAGAAATATTAAAGCCACACATGGAGAGAGTTGAGTCACTGGTCTGCAGGTATCACCTGGCAAAAAGCTGAGACAACAGTTTGTATGAATGTGTCTGCAGTTTAATGTTATCCCTCAATGTTTCCAGAGTAAGAAGGCTCTGAAGAGCATTCTGCAGAAGTGCACCTACCTGCCGGGTCTGGAGCCGCTCCTCTACGATGTTCCCAGCAACATCCTCAAACACGTGGTCTGCCAGTTCAGCAAGGTGAGAGGATCAGGACTCTGCTTTAAAAGAAGAATCTAAATTAATGTCAGGTTTTTCAGGTTGTTGGTTTGGATGTTATACCTGTGTACTCTCCTCTCAGGTGCTGCCTCATGACAGTAAGGCTCGCCGGCTATTCGTGACCAGCGGGGGTCTGAAGAAGCTCCAGGAGATCGAGGCGGAGCCCGGCTCTCCGCTGCAGGAGCACATCAACGCCATCAACAGCTGCTTCCCCGAGGAGATCGTCAGGTGTGTCTCTCTCCACATCACACACACATGCTCAAACACATACTTTTAACATCAAACCCCTGTGTGTGTAAACAGTAATCTAAGTGTGTGTGTGTGTGTGTGTGTGTGTGTGTGTGTGTGTGTGTGTGTGTGTTTCAGGTACTACTCCCCTGGATATTCAGAGGTGTTGCTGGAGCGGTTAGAGAGCTACCAGCCAGCCTGACATCAGTCCCACATGTTGAAATGTTACCATGAAGATGTGCCTTTACAGTAAATAAAAACATGTTTTAAAGAGCAGTTTTACATCTTGTTTATTTTGTCTGTGAAGCTTTCTTCTTTTGTTACTCCTTTTAATGTTGCAGCTTGTTTTAGCTTTAGGTTAGATACACTTTAGATTTCTTTACCACAGCAACATGCAAACAAGGCATTGCACATGAATTAAAATGAGATAAAACTGAAAATAAACCTAAATACCAGTTGAAAACAAACATAAACAATACATTTCTACATCTCGATATTGATTTATATATATCTAAAGAAAATCTGTATCAAATTCTAAATATACAAGATAAACAACAAACAAAATATCAACTAAGAAACCTAAAGTACATTATAACAATGATGTTAGGACAGACAGACGGATACCATTGTCGCTATATGTTGTGTGGGAGAGACTAAAGATAAAATAAAGGATATTTCATGGAGTCACATTACAAAAACTATTCTCATATGCACTCAATCGAGAGGTCAAAGGTCAGGTTCAACAGAGCAGATACAATGGAAGTGCATACATGTGTTGCTCAAAGACACTTCAGCAGGCTGCATAACATGATGTGGGTTTAAACTGTTGCTCCAATCACGGAGGCATGTCTACCTCATATTTAGTTTTAATTGCAAACATAAAATATACGGGAAGTTGTATTTCTGCAGAGCTCACACTGCCCCCTGGCGGCCGTGAAGCCTCACTGCGTCTAAACTGTGTGTGTGTGTGTGTGTGTGTGTGTGTGTGTGTGTGTGTGTGTGTGTGTGTGTGTGTGTGTGTGTGTGTGTGTGTGTGTGCGTGCGTGCACGCACGTGCAGCAGCTGCAGCGCACATGGCGGGCCGCTCTTTGTTTATTGTCTGCTGGTTGTCTCTGCTTGTTCTCCACATTGTACTGACGGTGTAAATGATCCTCCGCCCCAGAGACCTAAACTAGTCCGGCTGCAGCTGCCAATCCCCCCCCCCCCCTTTCTTACTTAAACATCTCATTTTTATATCCGCACAATTATCGCATGATGGCGCATATTTTTCAAGGAAGCGATGTAAATGTTTAAGAACAGCAGGGGGGCATTCATGAATTGTTCGGGCATTAATACAATAATATGTACCGTAAACAAACATGAACGAAAGCACGAGCTCCACAATCTGAAGAGCCACCAATTTAGCAACAAAGCCTTCGCTCCCGTTAGAGCATATTATTCTAATTTACTGAAGCTGAATGAAAACGTGTGAAGCTGTTCAAAAAATAACACATTTTTTAGAAACCATAGCTTTATTTATATTTTATTTAAAAACCACAGGCTCATGTATAATACATGTGACTGCTTGCAGTGTGTTGGTAGACATATGGCGATAACGCAAACAAAATAATATATCAAAAGCGTTAAGCATTAGAAGTGGACTTTAAAGAATTTAAAAAGGGCTCCTCGTTTTGTTCGACTGCATCTGATTAATCTGAATAATTAAAAAGACACCTAAGTCTTGAGCTCAGTTTGTGCGATCTTTCATTTGCAAAAAGAAATAAGAACGAATGTGTTATGAAGAAAGCTAGAGTCACATATTTAATCATGCTCTCTTTTTTCATCCTGTCCGTTTCTTTTTCTGAGGTTTGATATTTTGCGTGTCAAAGGCATTATTTGGCAGGCCTAATACTTAAATAAATAGGCGGATTATTTGCGGTTCAAGTTTTCCATAAACGGATAACTCGTCATGTTTTAAGTTAGTTGTGTCTTTCTTGAATTTTAAAACAGCTCCTTATAAATTCGCTTCTGCTAGCGGACATCAGTTATTTGTGTTGTATGTGTTTTTCAGTTTCTATTTTACCGATTGCAGCTTTATCTAATAAAGGGCTGAATCTTTCCTTCGCTGTGCGTCTTTCCCCATGCGGGACTCCCTCCTGCTGTTTTCGTTTTGTGGTTTATCATTTTTGCTTCTCTCTCATCTTCCAAGTATTTTGTGAATCCACTGTTCGTCAAATGTATTTACTTTGAAATGTTTTCCATTATATATCAGAGGACATTATGTATCTGGGGAGGAAACAGCTGCACAAGGTGAATAATTACAAGAAAACGGCTAATGCACAAAATAGACCAAATCAGCTGCAGTGACAAACTGTGACAATTAAACAATGAGCATCAGTGTGAAACAAACATTTTAAAATAAGCAGTAACTATGGGACTTAGAGTAAACGACACATAATAAAAACTCCAGAGGTAAACTTTTGAGTTAAGCAGAACAAGTGCTTTAATTGGTTTGAGTGAAGCTTATGGGATGGAGTGTATCATCATCATCATCATCATCATTAAATGTGAAGAACAATAAACATACATCATCATTTTGGCCTCTCTGCCACTGAAAGGGAGCTCTCACCAACCATTGTCAGACAGCAATAACACACACACACACACACACACACACACACACACTCACACTCACACACACATACACTAATGCGTAAGTCTTTTAGATGTACTCTAAAATAACTTGGGACTTTTTGCGAGACCGAAGCTCGACTGCAGGATGTTTCCTGGCCATGTGTTGACTTGCTCATGCAAATTCAATGGATTCAATCAATTTCAAAACTGTTTGCCTGAAAGACTTTTTTTTTAAAGCCACAGGATATGTTCCATCCCTGCAGATCTGGCCTTCGCTCATTTGCATTTGTAATTCCCTTAACACTTGAACACCACATGAACACAGGGTTGTTTCTCAAAACTTTGGACATGTTCACATATCAGCGAATGCACAATCTCCCAGTGCATGTAAAAAAACAAATTCAGTTCAAACAGACACATTACACTGTACACAATGTTCTTCAAGCTCATGGGGGAAGTTCTGACTGCTGAAAGATGCTTTTGGCAAGTTAACGTGGCAGCAGGTTGTTTGGTGGAGGAGCTCATTCGTGAGAGTCACAAAAGCCTTAAATGTCAAAGTACAGCAGAAGAGCGAGTGTGTTATTATTGTCTTTACATTTGCATCTGTTAAAGTCTGGCATCATCATGAGATCCAGAGTTAATATTCCCAAAACAGAAACAGAAAAAAACTCACTCTCCCAGCATGCACTGCTCCGTTTTCTACTCATCTATGCCTCAAACAGAGCAAAGCAGACGAGGAAAAGATGAGCGTTCCCTCATTTCCTGTTTTCTTTATGACACAACCTATGTACAGTATGAGCTACGTGACAATAGAAACAGAACAGCCCATTAATAGAGAAAGAACACTGAATATCCATTAACCACTGACTCAGGGTGACCTATCAGCTGATGACCTCCCTGATAACAAGCAGGTGGGTGACATAAAAATGCAAGAGGACATAAACCGGTTTCAGAAATGAGTTTTACAACGATGACGGGAAGTGAAATTGTGGACAAACGCGTAAACAAAAAAACAAAAAAATCACATTCCTGAAATCTGTGGTTACCAAAGTAAACGTGATGAACATGCTGACGGACTCCTGAGCAGCCGCCAGTTAGCGAGAGCGACACAACCACAACACACACACACACACACACACACACACACTTTATAAAGGCAGGACCAGCGTGAACGAACGAGGGGTTAATATCAGCGGACGCCTCGGAGCAGAGACGCCTGCACACACTGAATTATCACAATGACAGATTTGAATTTACAGAATCCAAACCAATCCACCATATTCAAATTTAAGACAGATATTCACTTTTTATGACGGTTAAAAAACACAATCATAAGATGGTTTAGTTAAACTCAACAATATGAACAGATTCAAATACAGGAGTGGAAGAACGAAGGGGTGGAAATTAAAGTAGGAAATAATGCAGGTCAAAGTAAACACCCTATTATTAAAATAACCTTTTACCTTTGTTTTAAAAAAAAGATTACAAAATATAAAATTAAATAATTTTGGAGTATAAAGGCACACATCTTGCACAGTGTATACAATGAAAAACAGTTATTTAAAGCATGGTAGGGACTACTTTACGCTCACAAATCTGGTTAAAGTGTGGGGACACGGAGAACAACACAGATAGAGGGGGAGGAAACTTAGTCCTGGGACATGCAATTTTTTTATGGTTTTTCTTACATCTATAGTGAGTATAAATTCAAGCAGTGTCATTCTTCATTTACCACAGCACCATCATTCATTCCCAAGGGTGGCTCCTTATTTATTTTTTTAAATACAACTATATTTCATGACTAAAATCCAATGTAAAAATATAAATGTGAATATATTCTATGATAAACAAACATATTGTGATGGAAGCTTTTTGCATGGGTTACAATAGTCAAGAAGGACGACTTTTTAGTTGGTTATCCAGAAAGTGATACACAACGTCACACGCACAACAACTTTTCTCACTTACACACAAGTATATTGCATTTCCCTTGTTAAGACCGTATCAACTAATTGGGATCGTATTCGTAACATTTGGTTCCTTTCCTCTTGTGCAAAATATACAAAAAAACCTCAAACAGAAACAAAAAAATTATTACCACATCAATTCATAAAACTGCCAAATTCAAACACAGTTAAACCACCTTTAAAATGTCAACAACAACAACAACAACAACACGAACAACGATGAATACCAGCCGAGGTGAGACAAGAGAACGATGCTGTCGCTGTTCATTCTTCTCCCCCCACCTCCCCCCTCCATTTCTCTGTCTCTCCCTTTACAACTTTTGAACACTGACACACACACACTGAGTGTGTGCTGGTACGATGCTGGAGGTAAACCGTCTCCTGCCTGTCCTGAACACAGACACACTGTAGCTGATCCCAAATCCCACAACACCAGAGTGCTTCTGAAAGGGATCGGAAGGTCATTTTACAAAAGCCCTCATCCAAGAACTCATCCACTCCTCGTGTAATATTGCAGTAAAGTCTTCCCGTCCATCCCTGCAGTAAGAAGATCTGCAGGTGAGTAAATCTGGAGGAGGAGGAATCTGGGATCAGGATTTCTAACACGTTTGTCCTCTTTGTTGCAGCGCATGTAACAGAACAAGAGCTCCTAACCTCTAATAACAAATAAAAGTGCAACATTTTTTTGATTTACTCATAAGGTGCTGATGGCAACAGAAAGTAAAGGGCTGTTGATGTTTCAATCTGACATCCCATATGAAGATATAACAAGGAGTGACTTAAATCACTTCAGCCACACAGGACTCATGGGTCATCCCCTGCCTGAGGAACAGAAAACAATGCCCAACACATTCAGGGGGAATGCAAGTAAACAGCACTTTGTGTGCTCCAATCTCCTCATTTTCCGGTACGTATCCTTCCCTTATTCATTCTTTATCACTGAGCATCACAACAAAGCCTAAGGGACGAGCACTGAGGTGTGACAAGTCAACTGATCAGCTAATGAGATGCGTTTGTTGTGAGGGAGTTACAAGGAGATAACCCAGAAGATCAATTCCTGACCTGAACACAGAGGGGTGGCGTCTAAAGGGCGAGTGATGCAGGACCAACTCAAATGGGAAGATTTGTTTGGCTGAGTACTTGTATAGCATCTGGGCGGGGGTGTGTGGCTGTTGGCCTATTGGAAGACTGCTTACCACTTCCTGAAATGAAGCAATTGCATCAGGCGAGGCTCATCATGTACGTCCTCGTTACATCCCGCTCAAGCCTTGTGCCGTAATCTGACCTCTGCACTCACACATCATAGCCTCCCCTACGTATCATACTGAGAAGACAAAAACAAACATCAAAACAAAAGCTGGGAGCTGGATGTTGTACTAGAGGCAATAAAAAAAAGTCAAATTCCCACATAAACAACCGTACAGACAAAAACAAATAAAACGACTTAATGACTTGGACGCTTGCTTTCAACACCCTTATCAAAGTAACACAGAGTCAACAGAGGAGAGGTTAAATGTAAACGAATGATGGTTTTCTTTTTATAGCTGCAGAGCGCGGCACGCCACTGAAAGAGACAGACAAGCAGGGAGGGATGTGGAGAGGGAGAGAGATACAAAGCCATCACAGCACCTTATTAATTCAGCCTCTTGATGCTTTTTCTCTCAGTCACCTCTCTTCCCCGCCCTACTCCCCCCTTGCCCTCCCTTTCCCTTGTGCCCCTGTGCCCCCTGTGACTCCTGGAGGCTATGACAGGATAGTGGTGATGAAATCGTGAAACCTCTTGGAGTACTGCTCTGGGTTCACCGTGGAGATCTCCGCTCCGGCCTGCAGAGGGACACAGAGACAACCGTCAGCCTCCTCATGCAGTACATGTGTCTTACTTACTCATCTAATATCTCCTGTTTTGTGCAGCTACATACCCCGTGTTTGACGGTCTTGGCGGCGTGAGCAGCTTTCTTCTTAGCATCGTAATGCTGCAGGATATCTATGATAGCCATGAAGTAAACCTCCTTCCTGGGAGCAGCTGTGATTGAAAACAAACGCACCCTGGATGAAAATCTTTATATTTGCACAGTATATTCAGGTACTGTTAAATAGGACAAGTGAGGACTAAAACACCCAGCAGGGGGAGCTCTCAGTGCTTGATATATTATGAAGCTGTTGAATAAATCCTTTACACTGCACAGGTGGGATTAATTATGTATTGAATCCCTGAAACACATGACACTACTCACTCTCATTGCTTTTGATGGCATAGACGTCGATGGTGGGATCAAACTCTCCGGGGGACAGAGGCTTGTTGCTGTCCAGGGTGTTGCTGGGGCTGTCTGGGGGCGTTCCAACACCCCCTCCGTCACTCTCGCCCTCCTCCTCTGCGTCGTTGTCCTCGCTCTCCACCTCCTCTTGCTCGGCTCGCTCCACATCGTGGATCCCCACCAGCAGGCTGTAGTCCATGAGCTTCAGCTGGGCCAGGAACTGAGGACGAAGGAAGACAGCAGAGGGAGTGAAGCATGGAAAGGAGAGCAAAGAAAGGCAATGTTGAGAGATAATGTATTGATATAGACAGAGAGGGGTTGGCTATTTTCTGTTAGATGGTGGATGAACACACACCTCCACATCTTTCCTGAGTTTCTCCAGGAACATCTTCTTGTTCTCCCCGTTGATGTGGATTTTCTGTCCGTCGTTGATGAAGTCGTTGTCCTTGTAGGTGGGCAGCTCCTTGGCCTGACCATTAGCATTGGAGATTAGCAGCCAAATAAACAACAGTTAAAAACACAACACTAGACGGCTTGAACCTGAAAGACCTGGGTGAACATGTGACAGAATTCTGACGCTCAAATCTATTATAATAAGTATTAGTCTCATTAAATATTGAGCTCATTTAATCAGACACAGTTGAGTCCTTAAATATAAATTTGGCACGAAATATTGACTAAAAACAATAACAATGGCATCAGTGTTCTTCATACTTTTCACCCAGAAAACATTAATAATATACTTCATGTTACACAGGACTAAACCATAGCTCACCTTTAAGAATAAAGGGGTATCTCAAAATGCCTGATGACAAAGATTAGTGTCCACAATGGTTCTGCCAGCATGTTGAAATACCCCGTTGGTATAAATAAGACTTTGAGCCTGTGTTTTTTCAGATAAGCCTCTGTTGCCAAAGACAACACACATTACTTGTAAAATGAGTTGTCTGACAAAGTACAGGCAGTCTGTGATAAACTGTGCATGCAGCATGCTCACAGCAGGGCACAGATCCACCTGATGCTCTGATCTACGTATTAAAATGTAAATGAATCACACAGATATTTGTATTTGGTCGTTGCACCGAAGTTTAGACAGCTTCCTAAATGCATCTGTTGGATCCACACTCTTTGTGTCATGCAAAAAAACAAAGGACGTCCAGCTCAAAGCCATGAAACGTCCTTGTTGGCACTGGGCTGCTCTCCCAAAAGCATCCCGTCATTTAGGAGGCTTCTCGGAAACTACACTGTGGATTGCATCTGATATAAACTACTTTCATAACTATGTAACTCCCTCTATTCAGCCTACAAGCAGAATGAAGGAGTTTCCTATTTAAGTGTTGCTCTACTGGGATTAATTGTCTCTCTGACCAGCAGGGGGAGGAGGTGTTATGTGAGGAGGGACGGGGCCTAGTTCTGAGTCGCTGAGGATAAGGAGAGCAGGACATGAGGAGCAGCAGCAGATCAGCTACTACAGTGTCTCTACAGCAGCAGGAGAAGAGCAGCAGCACAACAGCACTCTGAAACACTACAATGAGCAGCACACACCGACACACATACATTTACACCTTCACACAGATGGTAATACATCTCACAAATAGGACATTTGAGCACATATTTCAACACACATGGACCTCCAATTTGCAAGAAATATGGGGTGTACAACTTGCTAGACTGAATATAAATGCAACATAAAAAGTAAATGAGGACGCGACATAAGGCTGAGAAGAGAGGGAACATTGCCTCGAAAGTTTTAACCTAACCCGACAAATCATCTCTTACATTCATCCATCCCTCTACACTTCAAACTCAACTTTATGTCCACCGTCAGACCGGTTCTCCCAGTCATGCAGAGGATCCTATCAGAGGGGCTGTAATAAAATGAGTCTGAGTTGTGCACTACGCTGAGGTAGTAAGTAGAAAACAGAAAGATATATTAGAGTCAGGAGGAGAGGGTGGGTAGTTGACGAGGGTTGTAAATCTGTGTGAATTCTCTCAGACTTTAAAAACAATATTACAATTTATTTTCGGCTTCCCGCCAGCTGGCCATCGTCCACGTTGATTTCATGCCGTCTCAGAAGAACAAAGCAGTGACTTTCTGCAGGAATTGTGCAGGGCTAACACTGGAACTTTATGTATGCTGGGTAAACAATAAAAGAACTTTCAAATAGTTTGCATCATAATTGTGTCAATTAGCCCCTTTGATAACCAAACTATTTGTGCCTCTATATTAAAAGCAGCATATAAGAACTTTAGAACAGGCAATGTTACCTGGAAGCTAGAAACAAACTGAGACAGAGGTAATTGCCATTTCCACTTAAGGATTACTGCCATACCGATTCAAAATACGCTCATTATCTCAGGAGGGTTTTTATATATTTTAAAAAAAGAGTCATATTAGCTGTGGTCACATTACCAGCTGATACAATACAGGACAAACATGAAACAAACCTGGAGAAACGGCAGCTCATTTACTGCTTAATACACTTTCATTATAAAGATAAAGTGTTTCCATTCCAGTGATTTACCGACTCTTTCATACACTGCTGTGATAAACGTTGTCTGCTTATCCATTTGCACCACAGAACAGAGAAGAATTGTGTGTAACTTACTTAGTTTCAGTTTTAAACTTGGAATAAAACTGCAACAAAGTAAGGAAGTTCTCCCTCTGAAATAATGACACTTTCCAGGAACCTAAGTATGAACTTTCTCTTTCCAACTCTGGTTCGGGTATTATTTCAGGAGTGCCCTTCCCATTCATGCTGCCACCTCACTGCTTCACTTCTCGCTCTCCAGTGTTTCACAGAAATGTTGGTACCATTGAGTGAATGGTGGAAACAAAAACAAAATGTCTGGGAAAACTTAAACCAGCTTGCTGAGCAAAAAGGTGACTGTCGATGGATGGAGAGTGTGCAAAATATGGACTTTAAATAACAGCTTGAGAGGACGAGGAAACGAAAATGCTCGGCCGTACAGTAAATAATAATAGTCAAAAAAGATTGGTTTAATAGATCATGCCTGGTATATGAGCCCTGGTTTCCTTACATCTCTTACGTGTTTCATGGCGCAGTAAAAGCGCGTGGCAATCCGCAGTGTTTGCAGCCTTTGCTGAACGTTACCAGATTTGGGCCGCGGGGGCACATCCTCTGGTTGGGGCGGCTGCTAGAGAAGGGGGGAGCGAGGGAGGGTCGGTAGGGGTGGAGGAGAGGAGAGAAGAAAGGAGAGAGGAAGGGAGGAAGGAAGTTGGAAGTAAAGGCAAAGTGTTTAAAATGTTACAGCACACAATTGTTTGTTCAAATTGGTGGAGGGGTGGAAAGGGCTTGAACGCGAAAGATCCGTGTTCATTTCTGTTTGATGTTTTTGGAACTGTGGCTAAGAGTGTTGTCCAAAGACAATGCACATAATAAGTATTATACTCAATAGGACTTTATTTATATTTAATGTTGCACGTCTTTAGTCTGCCTACGCTGGTATTCAAACTGTTTCCTGCTAGAGAAGGAAGCAGACCGCAGCGCTACTCTAAAGGACGAAGGAGCTGGAACTACCAAGAGCAAGAAAACCACTGTACTAATTTACAACTATAAACTGAAGTCTGACAAACAGCTATTCAGGTGTGGTACTATTTCTACAGGCTTTCAACTAAGTGGATAAGGAGCTGCTAATAAAATAGCAAGACAGTTCACACTCATACAGACACATTAAAGCCATGTGCCCTCACAGGCAGAGCCGAGTGGTTTTCCCTAAACCAAGGACCACCAGCTTACAAACAAAACCTCCATTTCTTCCAGGTCACATAACAGCGATGGCACGCTTCACCTACAGCAGTGTTTGCTACGTTGTGGGTTAGTGTCCTAAATGACTCAAACAGGTCTTTTGTAATGAGAGTGAAATAAACAAACTTCTATGATATGATTTGCCTAGACTAGATTGACTTAGATTGGGCGATATAACATGAACACCCACTGATCGTCTGCCTGGTTAAATGTTGTACATTAAAATGTGTCAGAAAGCCAAACGCTGCTGTTTGAAAGCCAAAACCCCAAAAGACAGCAGCTTCTAAGAAGAACCACAAAATGTATTTCTAAAAATACATGTCATATGTGGGTAAAACTGAACATGTTCACAATGTGCAAGAATGGAGTTGGTGTTCATACACATTGAAATGTGTAAGAAATAAAGTAAACTTAAAAGAAGATGCAAAAACACATTTCAAACCATGCAGACGCATGCATGAAAGGGGAGGCGGGCATGCAGTCAAGAGAGAACCCTGCCATGCTTGTTGATTGTGTGGGTGTAAAGCCTTTTTTACACACGCACACACACTGTACCTTCTGAAAAACACTCATGTTATCTCTCATTTGGAGTGATGCACCCTCCTCTTGATTATACAGGCCGACTGAAGTGTGTGTGTGAGTGTTTCACTAAAGTCAAGTAGTGTTAGTGTTCACATTCTGGAAACAGTACAGAAAATGTTTTGAGGAAAGGGAAGACAACATTTGTATAGTCACTGAGCACATGTAGTTCATTTCAGCACGTTTGTAAGTGTGTGAAATATGTACATAGGTGGTTCATGTGGTGAAAACTGCAGGTCTCATCAGATCTTTGATGATTGAGCCTCGTGTCTGAGGCTTGTTGTTGGTTGGGTGTGAACATGTCCGCACATTCAAAAGGTATGCGTGTGTGTGACCATGTACTGTACTAAAAAGGTAGAACTACAGAATTCCCACAGCAACCTGTATTAATGTGTGAGTTAAGAGTCAGTTTTAGTTTTCGTTCATGATGTAAGCTCAACAAAAATGAGTTCTGTTGCCTCTGTTTTTTAGACTTTAACTGTTGATTCACACACAGCAGAGCGGCAGACAATGATGTCACACAGGAGGTCTATGTGTGTTTTAAAACCTCAGCTGCTTTTTTACCCATTCTTCTGTTAAGATCCCATTTTTTTCTCCTTCCATTTACAGTAGGCTATTTTTAGTTTGGGGATTCCCTGAAGTTCTTGATGCCTCACTGCATGGTGCCCCGCGATTAAGCCCCTGTAAAGCCGCAAGCAGTGGAAGTTCAAACCACTGTGGGTCACAACTATAACTGTTCTCATGTAAAAAACATTTTTCATGGTCAGGAAGGGCAACGTGTACACATGCAATAAAAAAATTAATTCGGACCAGCATCCCTTTTCAATACAGACAGGTCAAACCAACAGTGGTCCAAAGTCAAAGTGTTCAAGGACGCTGTCGGCCACTTCCATCAGTTAAAGACTTTCAGATCTATAAAAAATATATATATTGCCTATATCTGCTAAAACAAGTTTAACATGAAGCACACTGAACCATCAGGTCCTGCACAAGTTCAATGACAATTCAGCCAAGAGCAAAACAACTGTACACAAACAGCAACATTTCCATCACTGTCAGTCACAGAAAAGCGTATATATGTACTACTCACTCACAGACACAGCGCCAGGTCACAGCTACATAGAAAACACACAATACACAGGACCACCCTAAAATCACGAGACATCTGACAGAAAGTAACCCAACACACACACGCCTCAATCTCTCTCACACAGACAGCAGGCAGGGGAACTGGTGGAAGAGCAGAAGCGAGGTTAGAGGGGATGAAGCAAATTAAAGAGAGACACAGAAAAGCGTGCAGGGGCTACAAAGGGAATGGGGTGATGAAGTAGGTGCTAACTGAAGGAGATGGATATGTGCTACTGTCATCCCCGCCCAAAGGGAAACAGAGGCACTAAACACTCGTTAGTTGGGCCGTTGGGGTGATGACAGTAAGCCTGGAATAGTTTGAAGCTGTGTCGGTAATTCAAACCACTGGAGACACAGTTTGTTCTCTCGGGTTCTCGAAAGTGTCCACATGTCTTTCAAAGGACGTGGAATTAAATCAGGAAAAAGTATATTTGTAAAAAAAACATACCAGAGTTTCTGAACACTTTTTAACGGACCTTGTTCCTAACTTATCCTCAGTGCTTTTAAAAGAGTCCACCTGCTCAATCCACACCGACTCTGACCTCTAGCATTATCAGAACATGCTGTTCCTTCAGATGCTGCAAGGACAGCGGTCTGTTTGATGGACAAAATCAGCTTTTGAGTAATCCACACGGTGTGGATTGTATTCTTTCTTTGTGTTTTTTGGACATGTTTCATAAGTACTGAATCAGAATCAGAAGTACTTTATTTATCCCAAACTGGGATAACCCCTTTTTATGCTATTTGGATGGATTTGCTAACTTTCTTTTTAATTGGAGCATTCTGAGTTTATATCATTATTATTATTGTCTTTTTAAAGCATGTATTAAAGGTTATGATGCCCTTCCCCTACTGGAGTTGAAAGCTGTGTGGGTGTGTATAACAGTGGATCCCTGCTCACGACAGGTGACTGTACCTTCTCCTTATCGCTGGCCTCCCGTGCCACAGTGGAACCCTAGAAACAAAGAAAGGAAATTACTATAATCATAATTGTGCCTCACCACCCTACTTAAACTCATTCCTGCAAATGCTCATTACCCGTGGGCATGTTTGAACACAGAAGCTGACCCTATTAGGCAATGGCTTAAAATGGATTAAAACAGCTTCAGTGGTTATCTGATGCTCTCAGCCCTGTTTTACAACACTTGTTACCCAATGGAGAATGCCTGTAGTTTAAATCATACAACCTCTTATGACTCACTTTTTGTTGCAAATGATCAGGCCTATCTTTTGGAACCACGAAAACTATCAAATATGCATTTTTATTCTTGCACCAAAGCTCAGATGTTCAGTCAACAGGTCCTTGAAAAATTCGTCTCAAAAAAAGACTGGTGTAGTGCGATTACAGATTAAATTAACATAAATGATCGTGATATTAATGCCCTATCTGACCGCTTTTCATCCCCTTACTTCCTTCTTTTCCTGTATGAGTTTACTCCCCCTACCTTGAGATCATATTTCTTGTAGACGGAGAGTCTGTGAGAGAAGACATTGCGTGTAACAATCATGTAGGTCTCATCTCCATCCACGGTGAGCCGGTAAATCCCCAGAAACTGAGGCAGCAGCGTGTTGCCATGGCACTCCACGATGAACTACCAAAAGAGAGAACGAGTATCTGTTAAGGCAATGGCATAGTGGGACAACAACCACATGAATCTGTTCCCTGACACTTATTGATGTTGAAACACTGGGTAAAAGGTTCCTGACTTATGCCTGGGTGTCAGTTTGCACAAATAGCACAGATGCACTTTGAAATTCTGCGTGCGTGTTCATAATGCTGTCCTTTTTTTCCAGTTCCTTCGAAGAATGAGTGCAAAAGATGAGAAAGATCAGGGGCTGTGGTTGAATGGTCTTTTTATTCACATAAAGATTCCAAACTGAGGGAAATGACCCAGAAGTATTTAAGTGACAGCCATGACAAGAGATGTTCCAATGCTCTAAGAGCTAAGGAAAGGTGCTTCAATGCTTCCTTTCTTATCCACTTCAGGATAGGGTACAATGGATCATCCTTTATGAAAGCAAAGGAGATTATTCCCTCCCATAATTCCTTGCAACAGCAACAGTTAAAGTGATGACAGAGCCACATCAATAATCCATTGTTGCATAATTATGTTGCCTAATGTTATTGCAGTGAGACTCCTAACATTGCAGTTGTCTTATAAATGCCCCCTACACATCTTTCCTTGACCTCATGGTGTTTTAGATCAAGATTAAGGCAGCGGGGTTAAGATGAGACAGGATTAGACGCTGTTTCAGAAGAGTAAGAGCATATTTTAGTTTCTGAGCTGATCGAATCTATCAAAGACAAACGGTGTTAGGAGGTCTTCCTCATTGCAGAATCAAGCCTTGCTTTTTTGTAAGGTATAATAAGATAAGCTGTTATCACCTGGTGATATTTCTTCAGGATGTTATGCATCTCTGCCACATCCTCACTGCTGATGGTCTTGACCACGTAGCGTTTGTCATAAGAGGTATGGAAACGGGCCCCACTCCGACCCTGGGCGTCACTGTTCAAGGGAGCGCTGCGTGTCAGGGAGTTCTGAAAACAAACAGGGAAAAGAGTAAAGACAGAACATTATAAATAACGTTCATCAGGATGCATATACTAACATATGATCAGCTGTCACATGTTGCACGTGCATTATTTGGACTGCCTTTATAGAAACAAGTGTTTATTAGTTGTTGTTTAACTTTTTCCTTTAGCCTCTGGATATCTGACAACCTCCCACTCTCCAGTCTAAACATGTGGGGTTCTGACCCCTGTGCCTGCTCCCTGTCCAGACCTACACACAGACACAAACAGCTGCTGCCCAGACTTTGGAGCTCAAAAGTAACATGATACAACACCCCTGGCTCAATGCCTCATTCTCCAAGAATTTCTCATGTCCTCTGCCTCAGTTCCCTTTCCCCTCTGCAACACAAGCAAAAGATGCTATGACTTCAAACGTGAGGAGCAACCTACAACAATGGTCTGGCAGCATTTCGTTCTTGTATTTAAGACTTGTAATTGGTTGCAGTCTTGATTATAAGGGTCCCTTAAGAGAGCTTTCTAACAGTGGTTTGTGTCACAGGCTGAACACAGAGGCCCTTTGCCTGAGGCTGGCATAGATGAAAAGCTTCCAAAGAATGATCCTAATGTTTTGTTCTAGTTAGTCATTTTTCTCCACCAGGCATTAATCATAATGTTAAAAAAGGTTAATCTGCTTGCACTTCAGTTACCCGCCCAAAAACTTAAATGTAATACTGCTAGCATTGCTCATTACAACCAATGGTAACTGTGCATGTCATCAAAAGAGCCTGCAGCCGCTGGTGACCGATGTCTGTAACGAGTAATATTACCAATTACAAATGCTGGCTTTCAGACCCAGGGCAAAAAACACAAACCAATACCCCTTTTTAAACACAATGTGCCTCATGTAGGAAAGAAGTTTAATGTTGGGAATGCCACGACATTCCTCTTTACTGGCCAGTGTCTTAACACCCCCACTGCCCACTCTGCAGCCAGCCGAACCCGAATGTAAACATGTGAGACGGACAGCTGCACTGAGCCGGGACACAACGACCTCCAAATACTGCCAACTCATTGCCTGCACTGGGAATGGGGAATTACCAGGGAGGAGTGGAAAATATAGGAAATCAAGGCTGAAACAAAAGAGGGGAAGGAAAAAGTGCAACACTGTTCTCTGTAATAATGTGATTACATGAAAAACAGTTGCACGTTTTCCAGTGAGTTTGTAGCACCAGGGGGTTTCATTATTAAATACACAAGGTTCGGATAGATTTTAAGATAAGGTCATGCCTAAAAAATCAAATGTCTTTGGTAGTTGGAACATTCACCTGGCAGTTAACACTATCATAGTACTACAGAAATAACAATATAATATATATATTTGACCCAGAAGTGGTAGAAACACTGCTAGGATTTTACCAAGAAGTCCTGATCATCGATGCCAAACCTCTCCCTGAGGTTTCGAAACACCAGAGGGCAGTACTCCTTGAACTTGAAATGGCTAGGCATGTTCTCCCTGTGTGCACATGAAAAAAAGAGGGACAAAACTGAGGATATAAGATGGTAAGGGTCTGCAATTACATTTCACAAAATTATACAAATGTAATATTTGATTTGTCTTGAAAACATTCATAAATATCATCCAAAAAAAGACCTTACTTGTTAAAGAGGTGGTTGTCCACTTTGATCTTAGAGTACGCCTTGAAGTCGTCTGGCATGAGCATGATGGGAATCTGAACATGGCTTAACTCATTTATCTGTCAGGAAAGAAGAAGAAAGAGGATCAGAGATACATATAGCAACTCGAAGCAGAATAAATCACATTAGAAATGCTAGACATATTTCACACATTGGAGTCGTATTCATTCAAAATGCAGAGGTTAAAAAATGTAAGGTGAGTTGGACTGCACTTGACCAGATGATATTTATAATTGAGGGCACTTTTACGTTGGTGATATCGATCTTACAAAAGGCACAATTACAAAGCAGGCCCATAAACCTTGCACAATGAATAAACAGAATTAATAAACAGCGGGGCCTCTGACACATACGGCACATTGCAGGGGTTTCCATTTGGAGCTGCTCATGCATCACATTGCTGTAATACGTAGACCTGACATTTGTTATGACTCAGGCCCAGCGTGATACAAATATGAAGCGTGTTGTGTGTGTGAGAGTGTGTGTTTGTTGGCTGCAGGCAGGAGTGCTGGCAGGTTTCTTGAATCTATTAATAACCTGTCAAGCACACTGCTAATGCAGGTGCACTAAATAAACTAAAACATTTGAGCTTTGATTGACTAACATTAAATCACACAATATGTGTGTGTTCCTTCACAGCGCTGTCCAGAATGTACTTCAAGATTTATACATTGCTCACAGCTAGGATTATGCAGAAAGACAAGAGGTGGTATCACATTTCCAAAAGCTGTATTAGGAGGTAGCAATCGTTTTTTTTTACCCTTGCATATTAATGCTGCAGGAGTATTACAGCAGATGGTGCAGAGACTTTGCACACCTCACATCCGTTAAGAAGTTTGTGTTTACGATCGTTTTTCTTAAACATGTCTGTGATATTAATGCTCAGGATTTAGTGTTTGGCCAATATCAAGGCACTTCACTGCCAAGGCTTTTAATTATATGATTATAGCTAATCCCAGCTGACTTATTATGATGAACAGGTTGACCGAGGAAGAGTACCTGCTTGATCCCATGGCATCTCAAATTAGTACATTTGTGTGGCCCAGTTGCTATAATTAGCACTAGACGTTTGACTTTAAGGACTGCCGAATAGTCTGTAACAAATTGACTTGTGACCAGGTCGAAGCTGTTTACTCAGGATGTTGATGGCAGCAGAGGTATTGTAATAATAACAAAAATCATCTACTATAGATATTTTTTGCTGGCAGCCAGTAATAAATATAAAAGAGTAAAAAAAAGAACTCTGACCTACTGGCTCCCTGGGTCAATTGTAAAACAAATCTCAATGCTGAAGTCTGCAAATGCTTGTCCAGTTATGTGCAAAGGTCAGCCTTTGTAAAATATTCCCACTTTGCCTTCAACCAGCTCAGCAAACACACACAGATTGAGCTCAATAGCATTTCAAGAACTGGGTTACTATGCGTACGGCGTTTTGAATTTGCCTTACTTTCATGTGAAGGTTAAATAGTGTGCATTGTAAATGGAAGATAAATTAACAGCAGGAGAATGGAAACATATAAAATAGGAGAATTCATATCTGGAAAAAGAAGGAAGCGTATTTGAAAAGAGAGGAAAGCATGAAAGAAAGAGATAAGAAAATGAGGGTATTAAAGAGACGGCCCTAGCAGAGGACTCGAGTCCACAGATGTCATATCCAAGTATGTTTCAGTTCTCTGGTGTGACAGGCACCAACGTCACGGTGATGCTATGGCACAGATGCATCATGGGCACTCAGTGGGGAGATGTCGCCTGATCAACAAAGCTGTGGTTCACACGAGGAGACAATGCCTGATCTTACCAAGCACACATCAAAGCTTCAGAAAAAATTAGGAGACCACTTCAAATGTTTCTTAAATCTTTATGTCTACATGTAGCCATTCCAGTGTCTGTTGAATTTCAACACAGAGAACATTTGTCAGTATGACTCCCTAAAGTGTGCCCAGTGTGTATCATTTTGGAACATCCCTAATTGTCCCGACATCTGTTTTTGTACAAAGGAGGTCACAAAAAAAGATGGTTCAGTACCAAGTCGATTGAAGTCTAGAAATGAGACGGTAGTGTTATAAACTAGATATTACAGAGGTAGTCATGACCAGTTCGACTTCATAACTAAAATCAGAGTGCAAACGGTAATAAAGAACTTCATGTTGAAGTAAATGGGATTTACTTTTTGATTGTGGCATCGCAATTAGCTATCAAGAATCTGGGAGTTTCCAAACAAATGCATTTTTGTTAAATCTTTTGTACATTACAGTTTTAGCAACTAATGTTTCTCTTCCTGAAATTATTCACGGTTCCTTAAAAAACTGTAAACAAAGCAGTATGAGGTTGGATCAGAATGACTTTTGACAATCACTATGAGCAAGGTCTTTCTCATAAATGCACTGCTACAACTACCCGAACTTACACACATGTACTCACATTAAAACTTGCCATAAATTCTAACTTGAGCAAAGTATATCTCGCTTAATCAGTTTCAAAGCTGCCTATCTTCCTGCACATATCACACTTGCAGAGAAATTTCACACCACCACTTCCTGTTTGTCTCCATGGTGATGAAGACTTGTTTTCCGGCCCGAGTGAAGCAAGTGTGTGCTGTTGCTCCATTGGACAGGAAGTTGGTGAAGAGAGTGTGCACAGTCAGCAGCGTGGCACAGCCTTATCTTCCTGAACAATGACAGATAGATGACTCGCTCTGAGCAGATGGCAGAGAGAGTGCTGACAGCGGTGAGATTATAACACCCTTTATTTGAAAAATATCTGAATCTAATATTATGTTGCATCGAGTCATTTCTTTGGTACAGGATGCATGACATAGAAGGAAAAAGAAAGAAGCAAGACTAATCAGATCTGACACCAGGATGAAGTGACACATTTAACAATTCACAGGAAATCTTTGATCTGATATCTCAGTTACTGCCTTGCTAGCTGCAAGGAGAATGTGTCAGCAGAGTAAAGTCATTTTAGAAATGTGGTAAATCTGTCAAGCTCCTCCTTTCTCTTCTGATTATTTCCTTGTAATTTATCAAATCAGAAACCTTTGATATCCTCAGACTGTTTGACCCAATCTTTATTTATAGGAAATGTTGTTAACATATATGTTAAAAACACAATTCAACCAAATGTTTGCCTGGTCTGCTGATATATCTAAAATACAACTACTTACTAACTGTTGCTTACATGTATGTTCATTCCTCACTGTAAAAGCTGTTCTACAAAGACCCAACGCAGCCACAAGGAAGAGAAAACAGACTCTTACTACAAAAATAAAATAGTACTGGTCTCTTGAGATGTTTCCCTTTGAGAGCTTGTGGGTTTATTTTCCATTAAACGGGTGTCACAGTAACAGGCGGGGAAATAAACAAACCTAGACTAATGCCAATTTTAAAAATACCATCATTTGTTTGAGTAAAGACACACAACGTGGGAGATCTATCACCTCAAGATGAGCCAACTTTTGTCCTACGAGGCAAATCATAATAAAATAAAAAGAGGAGTTGGGGAAAACTAGTAACAGGTGAGAGCCAAGAGAGAGAGTGGGAGCAGCTTCTTTATAAACTATATTTTCCATTGGAGTCATGTTAAAGCATACTCAATGTTCTTAATTAGAGGAAATGGGACATGTGTACTTCCTCTATGCGAATTTATATGTCATTACAGTCTAAGTGGCTGTTATTAAAGTGCAATCAAGACTGACAGATCATGCAGTTAACTGATGTGAAGAGGCGGGAATGTGGTTTTTAAACCGGTGCTCTAATCAATACAACACAGTAATATTTGCTGTGGTATAAAGCAACAGATTCCTTAATCAGAATATTACACATTAAAATGTTTTCTAACACATACACACCTTCAATTACTTAATATCATCAGTCTTGCACTGCTAAGGGAAGGTTTGAATACATAAACACACCGCTGAGCATTAATCAACTTACATGCTGACCACAACATGACAGATGGATATTCTCAACGATAATCACATGCAGTATGGATACACCCAGCTGAATGGATATTTGCCCTTTAGAAGTCCGACAGTGAGCACTAAAGGTCACATATAGCTGTAGTACATTGTGTTGATTGTTTTCTGACCTTTCACTGACCACTTAACAAGGCTATTACCTCATATGTTAAGAGTCCCTGAACCCGTTGTATATAGAAATGCCAACCATGTCCACATAAAGAAGAATACATCTTACATAAGGAGCCTAATCACGCCCTTTTTACGGAGAGCCCTAAACAGAGTACAACAATATTATCTGGGTGTGTGCGTCACTGATTCATTGGCTTGCCTGTAAAATGTAATTATCGCAAAATAGGGCTGGTAGGAAAAAGAGAATGGGAAATGTACGTAATTATACAGCACACTTATTGACAGGTGTAGAGTCTGTGTGCTTTGTGTAACAGCACATTTGAAACCAGTGTACAGATAATTTGGTGTATCAGTAATTTAAATGCACTTTTTCTACACTATGTAATACGAGTGCATCGTATGCTTTAAAGCACACACAGTGATCAGTCCCTCACAATTCATAACGCACAACTACAAAGTGTGACCTAATGCTGTGATGCAGCTTAAGTATCAGGGGTAGCCCTTACTCCCATTCCTCCCTCGGCTCACAACCACAGCATAGAGAGGTCAGCCATAATGAGGACACACTGATGATAAAAGTGGAGCAGTGGTAAGGTAAGAGGACTGCGAGTGTTTGTGTTGACATGGACACACAGAGAGAAACATGGCCTTGGACTAATGCAACCAGCATGAGTGAGACATCGCAGAGTAATTAAAGGCTTAAAGTAGTCATACCTTGAGTTGTAAGCCGTCTGCATTCACTTCACACAATCAGCTAATTTATTCTATTTTAGACTCAATAACATGTGTGAGGAAATATAGAAAGAGAAGTGTGATGTGTTTTTTGAAACACTATTGATTCTCAAATCAATCTTTAATTTAATGGTCTAATAGATTTGCTGCAGACAATGTTTTTCTGTTGTTTTTTGAATTTTCAGGGACTGTGATGAATGCAAATATCATAAATCAACCAGAACTGGGGAAGTGTTCTACATCATGCATGACAGTTTTCCATAAATCAACTTTAAAATGCAGTATTATGCCACACTACAGTATCGATATGATACGCCTCCTATTACCGGATTCTTGCCCATACACAGCCCGGCTCAATCACACACACTCAAGCGCTGACAAAAGGAAATGTGTGTTTCCAAGTATTACACTACACAGAAGACTATTCCAGGAATACCAAGCCTTTAAAGTGTAAATGTAATTAAGACAGATATAACTCAATGTCAGCATCTCCTTAGAGGGCTGAAGACCTTACAACACACACGCTGCCTCCTATCTGTGTGGAAACACTCTATGACAAATGGCTAAGGTGGAAATAGGAAAGACAGAAATTATAGGAACACACACATGCAGACAGCTCAGCATGTCGGCTGTGAGGTTAGTGCTATGAAAGGCCAGCTATTAAAGGATATAGTGGTTTAGACTGACTGAGCAACAAACAGGCTTACGTTATATTATGGCGTGGTGACTGAATCAAGCTGCTCAGCAACATGTCACATTGCATTTAGGCAAGGAGTGTGCCACAGGCCAATGGCACAGTGACTCTATGGCAAAGAACGTACATATACACATGCAAACACACACATTGTAGAAGAAAGAAAAAAAGGGTCTGAAAAAAGGTTTTTGAAGACAAGTTATTCTAGCTGTCGTTGCCTCAGGGTTCCAGCTCTTCTGTTTTCCTCGCCTATAATCATCATCACATATATTAGCAGTAAGTCACTCCTGCACATATTTATAGAATCCCTCTCTTATGCAATCCAGGGAACTAGACACAGCTACTCTGAGTCAGACAGAAAGGCAGGAAAATGCAAAGAAAGGGTGACGGGGAATGAATGTGAGCCAGATAGACAGGATGACACAAAAAAGGGGTTATGACAAAAATAGTGAATGAACCTGCAGGCTGGGAAGGAGGTACTAATAGAAGTACAGAGGAACGGGTCAAACTAAGAAAATGGAAAAACCTTAAGGAGCTCAAAAGATGTGAAGACTTCAGATGCATAAGATT
Source organism: Eleginops maclovinus (assembly GCF_036324505.1). Lineage (NCBI taxonomy): Eukaryota > Metazoa > Chordata > Actinopteri > Perciformes > Eleginopidae > Eleginops > Eleginops maclovinus. The sequence goes on along the minus strand of NC_086369.1, from coordinate 14,945,313 downwards.
TGCCTACAAATAAGTCCTCTTATTCTCTACTAAACCTCCCTTCACAGCCTCAGAAGGGCCTGCTTTTTATTGAAAATATCCCTTAAGTGGCCCTGTACGAACAATAAAGGCATTTGTTACACACAATTTTACCCTCTCTTTGCCTGCCTGTGAAATTGAAAAAACCAAATGAAACATCCACTCACAACCATCTACTTTACTTTAAAAGGACAGAAGCAGATGTCATGTAACAGCAGGTCAGGAGCTGCTGGACTGGATGTCACAGTGTGAGACTTAAACTGTGACAATGCAGCTTTCAGTCAGGGACGAATCATTGGAACGCTCAGGCACACACTGGGGATTTTTATTTTTTACAACAGAAAAGGCCACTCATTCATCTATAAGAAGAAGTGTTGTCTGTTAAAGGATAATATCACTTTGAGGCCTCGACATGAAAGGATAAAAGGAGGGTTAATTTATACCATAGCCAGGCATACAATAAAGGGGGAAGGACAGTCATTTATAGAAAACTCTTTAAGGCAGCAAAATCCTAATTTGTGAACACCAAAAAGAAAAACCTATTTTTGACCAATACCTCATCACAACCAGGAGGTGATTTAGTAATGACCAGTCTGATTGATTTTGTAGACTCTGTTTTGTGTAATCTTTTGCACCCACTAAGCTTCAGCGGTAACAACTAAAATTTCCCCTCCAATTTTTTTTTTAATGCTTTGGCCTCAATTCATTTCTGTAAAACCATGAGCTGTGTAACCCATTTAGGCTCTGAGGCGATGCAAGTACAATTTCAAAGAATTAGGATTAAAGTCAAAATTGGCTACCTGTCAAAGAAGGCTATTTTCAGCAAGCTGCCTGATACACACTTTTTGCCACAAAAAGCTATTTCTGAAACGCATAAACCTGGTACTTCTCAGCCATTATACAAAATCTTACTGAGGACGTAACTGAATGTGCTTATCTTTTAAAGCATCTTGGCACGGCAGTATCAGTGGCGCTTCTGTATTGTCTAGAGTAAGTACTTGGCCAGTCTCACTTTGTTGTTGTCCTGTTTCAGGAGGGCCCAAAGTGGATGCTTTGATTGACAGGCCAAAGTGCACATGGAGGGGTGGGGGTTACATTTTGCAGTACATGTGCATGTGTTTGCATGTTGCCTTTGCAGTCGGGTTGCATTCTCAGGCCTCACCTTTTACCCATTCCTTTGCAGTCATGTTATTTACTGGTTGAGTTAACTTTTGCAAACTCCATGCTGTAAAGTAACCTTACATTAACACCTCAAATTGTAATTTTCACACCCCATGGCTCAACCAGCTGACCTGGCATGGAATGTAATTTTTACGTTGCCAATGGTATGAGAAACACACCGCTTTATCAGGTGGTGAGAAAAACAGCAGGGGAGGTAGCCTAAGGCATAAGAAGGAAATGTGCTGGCGGCCGTCCTGCTCTGTGTTATGCAATCCTGTTTGAACATGTACATTCTTCAAACCCGCGTGGGTTTTTATACTTCAGTCAGTGGCACAATACTTCATAGACGGCTGAATCAGACAGGAGGAAGTTTATGATACGAGCTTGGATAACTTTCTCTATTGGACATGCATGAGCGACGTTTAATTAATATTCTAATGTTTTTAACAGACACTCCAGTAATGAAACCATCTACGGGAAGTGTGCTATCTTAGATAATGTCATATCAGACGATGCATCAATCAAGCCTTCTCAAGCATCAAATAGTGAATGATTTTTCAGTACTGCGTAACTGCATGGAGGTAAACCTCTTGTGTCTTACGTTGCACCCTCAGGCTTAACACCACAGCCAGGTGACTGGGATCTATCTACAGACTACAGCTTAGATACAAAATAACAGCTCTTGGTTTCCAGCTGTCTTGGCATCTTATATATCTGGCTGTCTAGAGGCTGCTTAATCCACACTGAACTGCCACCATTAACACAAGGTCAAAAATTAAACGTTACTGTTTAAATTGACAAAGATAACATGCTTAGTATTGACCTCACCAGCAATATGCCCTCAGGACTGTGCATATGTCGAACTGATGTCCATCAAACACGCCATGATTCCTTCACAAAATCACAGACAGACTCAATCTAAGTTTTAGAAAGTGATCGTAGTTTCAACACTGTTAAAATATTTCACAGAGATGGGGTGTTTGGAACATCAGTGAGTCATCAAAACAAACAACAAACCAAGCGCAGAAGAGGCCAAATCCTACTCAAAGTTGCTGATGCATTACGGTACACAAACGGCAGGCTCTGACATCATGTCAATCTGCATAAACAAAGAGAAACAGTGGCGGCAAATTGTGCATTTAAAGCAGGATAGGTCAGACAACGTTCAGGCCTAGATTATGGGATTATAGGAAGTTAAAAATTGCACGAATTGGCATGGAACCTTGACATAACCCACTTTTGCAGACATCTCTACAGTGGCCATTTAGTGACAACGTTTCACAAAACCGTTTATGCAATTGAATCCCCTGTATTAACTTAAAATAAGGCTCTGGAAGAATAGTATTCCCCATTACCTTAACACAAAATGAATAATAATGTAAAATCTATAATGGAACATGTAAAACAGATATCACATTCCTACTGAGATGAGGTACAGTATATTCTCCGTTAATTTGCTGAAGCCACTGCTGCTTCATACTGTCTGTTAACCACAGGCACACTTAACAAAACCAAGCAGGGCTACCCTTAGGCGGATGTGGATAAAGAGCAAGAAAGCCGAGCAGCACTCTGCATTAATGGGCCCACATTCTTCTCTATTCTATATAAACTATACTACGTCATCTTTCACATGATTATTTACCCCATTTGAACAATTTGTTACCAACATCTTAATAGACATTTCTATACTGAATACATAGATGAGTAATACTGCTCAATTACAGCAGAGCTCTTTTGTTTACAGCTGGGAAAGCCAATCTCTTAAACCTTAAACATCAGATAGAATAATCAGTAAACAGGCTGGCTTTACCATAATAAACAGGATGTTATCTTTAGGAACAAGATGAATAAAGGATGAAGGCGAGTATTCATATTAATAACAAGATTGACAGAGTGAAAATCTGAAGAACTGTATTGTATATATAGTCCTATTTCATTTTTGTTTGATTTATATAATTGCAAGCACCATACTGTGGCCTTGTTTGCTACACTAATGTGTGTTAAACATTTGTAAAAAGGCTTACAATTTGTAAACCCGATGCCAAAAATATTTGTGTGTCCTCTGCTTGCCAAGTTTACTCTCTGTCCAGCATATAAGTATTGGCCCCAGTGCAAATATCCAGCAAAGGAAGAGAATGAGAGCAGAGAGCAGAGATAAGCTGTCTTGCATGGGAAGATCTGCTCTCTCATGACACAGACCCCTAGCAGCTTATCCTACATGTGCACAACAGGAAGCCAAAGAAGAGTTCACCGCTCACACACACACACACACACACACACACACACACACACACACACACACACACACACACACACACACACACACACACACACACACACACACACACACACACACACACACAAGTGCCTACATCACATTCATGCAAGACTTATACCCTAAGAACTGTATAAAGCTTAATAATGCCCAGTGGTGTTAAGCAAATACGTACATTTACCCAAGTACTCTACTGAAGTACAGTTTTGAGGTGTTTTATTGGAGTATTTCCATTTTATGCTACTCTATACTTCTACAATTCAAAATGGTAAATACTTTACTTTTACGCCACTGCATTTATGTAGTACCTTTAGTTACTTTGCAGATATAGATTAATGTTAAACAATATAATAATTATAATCAAAACATGTAATATATATTTGTGAAATGGGCCAGTCTACACAATGAGTACTAATATTTTTAGATGACAATACTTTTGCTTGAGTAAAATGTTGACAACAGGACTTGTACTGGTAACAGGGTATTCCTACACTTAGGTATTTTTATTATTACTTGGGTGCAAGATCTGATTAATGCCTAGTGATGCTGTACAAGCAGCACACTTGAAGCAAATCACACACAAAGCGCCAGCAGTAGCAAACCGCTGGACAGCTGTCATCTCCTATGTGTTTCAATCAAATACAATAACACAAAGGATCATAGGTGACAGCAAGTACGGCTTAATGTGGCATACCAAAGGTCATGGAGACATCGTCATCTGGACATTAGATGGTCTGACTCACCGAATGGTTGACTCCCCACATGAGCACGCTGAGCAGCGGGTCGCTGGCACGGAAGAGCTTCACTTTCTGGGCGACGAAGTGTTTTTTCTTCGTCTTCGTTTTGCTCGCAATAGCTGCGGCAATACTGCTCGCCGAAGCCATCTTTAAGCAATCTGGGCTGGTTATTGCAGATCTGTGCGATTATCCTGACGGAGTTTCTCTTCTTCTTGAAGCTGGCACAAGTGGCCACTAGCTCACGACTCAGAAATACAAACACTTTTCATTTCTCGCAAATCAAAGTCAACGAATTATTTTCTACATCAAACGTGCCTAACAGCTCAACACACGCTATGGCCCTATACGAGACGAAACAGTACGATAAAATACGATGTTTTTAGGCTAGTACTGCTGCTCTCCTTCGCCCAACAGTATGCTGCTTCCCTCAGCACACATCATAAGTCACCTCACCTCTCTTCCTTCCTTCACAAGCTAGTCCCCTGTGATGTGAGCTGGCGTTAGCATAGCCAAGGAGCTAGCAACGATACATTCAGCAATATTAACAAACGACTAAAACAGAAACACTTAAAAGTCCCGTGACAAATAATCAGGAATTATTATTTAGCTTTAGAGAAGATTATTAAAATGACACATTAACGATGCCGAATGACTAACTAAACGCTCTTGACTACCAGCTAACGTTAGCTCCTCCGACCTTCGCTAGCAAGAAGCCAACTGACGGCACAAAACACAACCAAACACCGTACACTAGTCCACTAGCATTAGCCTACAAGCTAACTAGCAGCCAACTAGCCCTCCTGCTACGTGCCCGTGTCAGTCCGTGGAGATGACAGGGGTTTATCCTGTCATGCCTTTGCTCCGTTTGAATTAAAACGCCGAGGAGCTGTTATTTAGAGGTAAAAATCACCGGGTGGTTGAGTCTCCGTCTGCAGCTTCATGCGAGCTGCTGTCACTGACAGCTCGAGGAGGGGAGGTGACAGCCTGCTGAGATCTGCAGTGTCTGCGGCGCTGATTCGCTGCAACCCTCCTCCACCGGATTTATGCTACTTTTCTGTGCTGTTTATTCACACGTATCAATGTTTTTAATATCGAAATATGCATGTACATTTCAAATACAAATCTCAACGTGCATAATCAGAAAACCCCGTTTCTATGTGAAAATGGAGCATTAGTGTAACGACTTTTCATTTTCAGGTGGCCATATGGATGTGAGCGTGTGCATGGATGCGCGTGTTTGCAGCTCTTGTAATAATGATAATGTATTAGCAGGGAAACCTGTACATCATCCCTACCATCCCCCATCCTTGGCTTGCTTTCGTTTAGATTAAATCTGAGGCACATTTCAGGCAGAAGGGTAATCATGTCCCACACCACCAGAGGTAATGTCTTTAGAGGTCATTTGGTTTTCTGGTGCATGCTGTTTCCACTGGCACAGTGCTGTGTCAGTGCCTCTCTAAGAGCAGGAAGCCTCAGTGCGCTGTAGGAGATCATTTGTTTTATGACTCACTCTTCACAGCATTTACCTCAATATTCTCCAATGACCTGTGTAGGACAACGCAATCCCTCATCAAAAAAACGTACTTACGCGTCGGATTTTCCTTTGCTTCCCCCCATTTCTTTTTATGGAGGATTAACTCAGAATGACAGATTTACGAAATACATTTATATTTTGTCTTTTGCATCATTTAATATCCTGTAATTAAACATGTCCATGCACAAAGTACTGTGGCATGCAAACGACGAATACAAAACATTGAATAAATGTCCAAATCCTCACCCCATGCATTGCAAATCTGTACACAATAGACGTGGTTAAACTGCATCCATTACACACATTTAAAGTCAGTAATTAAAGTCCAATATATTTTAACAATGTATTGGATTTTTAATCGGAAAATTACCCATGTTGCCTTACTAGGCAAGCGTTGCCTAGCAACTCAGTGTCAACCTCCCTTTCCACAACACTACACACACAGCCTTCTCACCGGCTGTCCTGCTAATTATAAGTACCGAGTTTGTCCTTTAGTTTGGGGCAAAATTGGTAGGTAATAGTGAATTTGAAGAAGTGTGTCTGCCCGTGTTTGTAAAGCGTTATGTATGAACACTGCTAATGTGGCTGTCGGGTTAGCTTTGTAGCTATGAATGCGAATGCTTATTAAACAGCTGTTAAACTGCTGAGATCAATAAATGCTGTTTAGACAATTATTCTTTCTCTCTAGGTCACAACATGGGGAAGAAAGCGAAAAAGGAGGGTGAAACTCCATGCAAGGAAACGGTGAGAGATCCATGTTTCTAAAAAGGTTTCTATATTTTGTTTCCGTTGAAACAGATCAGCTCATCTCCCTCTTCCCACAGTTTGAGCCCCTACCTGTTGAAGGAAAGACCCCAGAAACAGTAGTGCTGCTGCTGAGCTCCCCAGAGGAGGACATCCTAGCTAAAGCCTGTGAAGCAATACACACCTTTGCAGAGAAAGGTACAGCTCACCCCTACATATGAGTATTTTAGTGTGCATCCCTGCAGCTGGAAAACACAATATGTTCTTGTGGATGACTACTGCTCACCTAGTATCTTGAGATTGTTATAACATCTACACTATCATCTAATTTTTTCCCCTTGTAAGCTGAAAAAGCACATTAAGAGGTGACTTAAAACAATGAGCATGTTATTTTATTACCCTGTATTACTATGTTTAACACCAACCCATTCTATTTCTTATCTACCATTGTCTTTATTACGTTACAACGCCTATCTTCACTGATAAGCTACATAATAAATGCCCACAGGCACTGTAGTCTGTTTGGCACCGTGCTTAATTTCCCTGTTGACTGTCTCCCCCTGTTGTTAGGAGATGAGAACAAAGTCTCTCTGCTGGGACTCGGGGCTTTAGAGCCTCTCTGTAAGCTCATCAGCAACAACAACAGGCTGGTCAGACGCAACGCTTTCATGGCTTTGGGCATCATGGCCACCAACGGTTTGTCAGAAAACATACAAAAATCAATAATGTGACACACACAAAACAAAAATTCTGATTGACTGACGGATGGTTTTGCTCGCTGAATAACTGTCCCTCACTTATTAATCTTGTCTCATGTTTCCATTGAAAGGTGAGGTAAAGAGCGCTCTGAAGAAAAAGGATGTCATTCCATCAATCATTGACAAACTGTCACCTGAAGGTGAGTCAGGAGATAGACTCAGAAGCAGATATTTACTGAAGCCTTGGTGGAAGAAGTATTCAGAAATGTTACTTAACAGTAGCAAAAATTAAAAATGCTATTTATGTCATGCACTTTTGGATTAATTGCCTATTCATTGATGCAAACATCATTTAAACATTTTAACACCAGGGACATAGACCTATTTTTACTCATCACATACTGTACATCAGGTGGCCTATTTTTAGGTTGGTACTTCACACCACTGATTCGTTGCACAATAACACATTTCAAACACTAGTGTCTTTCCCATTCAAGAAGATACAGTTGTCCATGAGTTTGCAACGCTGTGCCTGGCCTCTCTGTCGGTGGACTTCGTCTGTAAGGTCCAGATCTTTGACAACAAGGGCCTGCCACCTCTGATCCAGCTCCTATCCAGTCTGGACCCCGATGTCAAAAATAACTCGCTGGAGATCATCTTTAACCTGGTTCAGGTGACTAGTGGACTAGCTTTTTCATGTTGGGCAATTCAAATCTATAAAATGCTTCACTGTGGATGTTGGGAGAAAGTGCTTACTGTCCTTTTGTTTCCTGGGTCGAACTGTTTGTCTGAAGGATCAGAAAAGTCGTCTGGCAGTCCATGAGTTGGGCGGGATCCCTCCACTTCTGGAACTGTTAAAGTCCGACTTCCCTGCCATTCAACGTTTGGCTTTAAAGACGCTGCAGAATATCACCACTGATGCAGACACATGCAACACCTTCAGGGAAGAGCAAGGGTTTGAGAAACTCATGGATACCCTCAGTAACACGGTAGATGAGAGAGAGAAAGCATGCTTTTCTGGTGACATGTATATATATGTATCTCACCCTTTAGTTTTGGTTAAATACAAAAACAAACAGTATGAGAGTTAAAAACTGCCTATACACCCAGGTCATGTTTGCACATTAGTTGGAAATGGTTCTCTTTGAAATATACCACCTTTTCTAAAATCTTGATGCCCTTTAAATCCCTTAAATATTTTCTTATTTCTAACAGGACTTCAGTGACCTTCATGCTGAGACCCTACAGGTAGTTGCTAACTGTTTGAGTGACAGTGAAAGTTTACATCTGATCCACAAGGATGGAGGACTGACGAAGCTGATGGAGTTCGTTCTCACCCCCAAGACATTCGACATCCAGTCCAACGCTGTTAAATGCATCGTCAGGGTTGCTCATAACTGTAAGCACAGAAGAAGATTTTTTTTTTCACTTTAAAGCTATGTGTTTGGAATTGATAAGGGCATATTTGACACTTACCTTCTCTCTGTTTGATTCATGGTGTGGAGATGAGAATCGCAAAATGCTCCATGAGCAGAATGTGGAGAAGGTTCTGATAGAGCTTCTGTCTGTGGCGGACATCAGTGTGCAAACAGCGACCTGCCAGGCGGTGAGCGTCATGAGCTTCCACTTCGCCAGCAAAGACAGCTTCAGAGACCTAGGTACACACACATTCACACAACAACATTTACATCAACACATTGAAAAGAAGGAAGTGTGAATAAGTTGCATCTATGTGTTTTTCAGGAGGAATCCCTGCAGTTGTACAGCTGCTGAACAATGAGAGTGTGGTGCTGAAAGAGGCAGCAACACAGGCCCTCTCTAATCTCACACATAGCAACCACCTCAATGCATCGTGAGTGACACACAATTTCTGTCACGCTGTAAATATATTCCCTACAGCAAGCAGTGGTGGAAGGTGCATACCATGTAAATAATCAGCCTTAAAACTGTGGTTTGCAGTCTCTAAAAGTGAGACTTGGAAGGTGTTTTAAGGTCGTGCAGTGTTCCTTCCTCTCCACTATTTCACACATGATTTAGTGCTTCATCCGTCTTGGCAGGGTTCTTGCTCAAAGAATTTCCCTTCACCTCTCTACTCTACCATTTCCATTATTATCTTCCACCTTTTTTATTCCTCTGACAAATCTTCCCTATACCCAATCGCCTTTCTGTTTGACTTCATATTTCAGTATTACTGTCTTCTTGAGTTCTCTGGACATTTATTTCAGCTCCCATGCATCACCTCATCACTTTCCTTAGCCAAAATGTTTTTTTCTTATATATTACCTGTTTGTGAAAATCAGACATACATACAGTCTATGCTGCATGCTTTCCTTGCATTAAATCCACACTCATCCATTTCTGTGCTATCTGCAGTGCAGTGCACGAGGCAGGAGGCCATGAAGTCCTTGTCCAGCAGCTATATGGAAGCTGTCTCAGTACAGTGGCTAATTCTGCCGCCACACTTGGCAACATGGCAGCGCAGGAGGATATCCGCTGCAGTATTCTGTCCCACGGAGCCATTAAAGCTGTGGTGGAGCCCCTGAAGTCCACAAATACACAGCTACTTGTCAACACCACGCGGTGCCTCGCGGTGCTGGCCTGTGATACAGAAGCCAGGGAAGAGGTGGGTGTCTGTGTCCTTAGTTAAGTAAATTCTTAGTGGACTCACAAGCATGTGGTTTTATCAAATAATAGATTCTTTAATTTATCAATAGATCCTAAAAAAGGATCATTAGCATGACCAAAAGCATTACAAAAAATGCAGAATCAACTGAAAGAAGTTTTGTCAATAAAGACCAAAACAACCAACTGGGAAGCCCCTAGCTTTGCCTAAAGGAAATATCAGTTCTGTTCAGCTGATAGTGATTTTACTGTTCCTGTTTTTATTCTAATCTTCATCTCTATAAAACTGAATCTAACTGAACTACAACTCCCTGTCCTACATAGTTGCAGGGTGCTGGAGGCCTTCACCCACTGGTTAATCTGCTGCGTTCCTATCACAAAGAAGTGTTGCACAATGCATGCTGGGCTATCAGTGTCTGTGCCAATGATTTACCCGCTGCTGTGGAGATGTGCAAATATGGGTAAGAAACACACTTAAGGAAATGTAATTAAAAGTGTGCAGACCAGCTTGGTGTAATCTCTCAAACGGCCACTAGATAGAAGTATAGGACAGTATTACATGAGGCTCCACATGAAAGTATGGAGCATTTTGTTCATGCATTTTTATGTTTTCATATTCATCATCAGTCTGAATATATCCTTATGTGTTTGCATTTCTGTTCTGTTTACGTGTCTCAGAGCCCTGGAAATGCTAAAGGAAATCAACCAATCAGTGAATCGAAGGAGCCGTTTCAGTGAGCTGGCCATGATCAGCCTGCTTAACTCCAACCTGTCTGTCAAATACAGCCTAATGGGTCATTTAGCCTCCACTGACGTTATATATGACGGCTTCTATGACGCTGGGAAGGTATGTGTGTGTGTGTGTGTGTGTGTGTGTGTGTGTGTGTGTGTGTGTGTGTGTGTGTGTGTGTGTGTGTGTGTGTGTGTGTGTGTGTGTGTGTGTGTGTGTGTGTGTGTGTATACTATTGAGATATGTGTTTAACAGAGGTCACATCAAGAAATGTGGGACCACAAGTATATGTTGTCCCATCTCCAGACATGCTCATAATCTTACTATAAGTCACAACTTGAGCTTTTCTGTTTTTCCCAAATATCTGTAACAACCATACTGTAACAAAGAGTGTTAACAGTTTTATATCAACTCCTTTTTTGTCTCTCTTTTCTCAGGCTCTTGCAGGCCAAAGGATTCTGACTTTAGAGGAAATGTGTAAGCAGCCTGTCAACAAGCACCGGCCCATCATTGTGGTCAACACAGCAGCAGAGTATGTTTTCTTAAATGTCTTAAAACAATTCATTACGTCTTAAAGTGAACTATAAGAATATATCCAGCAACTCCCGACACTGTAAAGCAAACTAACACTACAAGCAGAGAACTAACAAGAACACCCACACAGATGGTGGTAGAGACCTAACTGAGAAACCTGGACAGTTTCTTACACTGCCAGCCACACCAAGAACTTTGCCAGAACAATTTATTGTGGCTGTTAGATTCCTTACACCCTCCCCCTGTTTTCTCCAATCCAGTGATCCCATTTCCCCACTTTGGCTTTCTTTTCTCCCCTCTCCTCATTGCCTTCTGTTAGTGTGGCCTCTTGAGGGTAAATGGCTGTTTTCTTAAAAGATGGCAACACATATATACAGCTAAAGAGCCTTTGTGTTTGGACTTACACGCACAACATTGCACAACTATAAAGATGCCTGCACAACACACAAGCGTGATGAAAATAAAAAGACTCCAACATGTGTATAGGGCTAAAAATGCACACCTACTACCACCCACAGGCTTCCTATATTTCGATGAATTTACATTGTCAAAGTGAGCATTGCCACACACACACACACACACACACACACACACACACACACACACACACACACACACACACACACACACACACACACACACACACACACACACACACACACACACACACACACACACACACACACACACAGGCATTCTTAAGCAGTGCGTTATGTAATCTGTGCATGATTTAGTAAGACTTAAGTTTACTTTATAAAGTAAATGTGTGCTCGTGTGTTTTCTCCTGTTGTTGCATGCATACAGACAGAGACACCTACACACACAACAAGAACTGAGAATATCCAAGAAGAGTGAAAAGTAGAATAACAGTGCTGTGTTCAATTATTTAAACCCTTCTTTCCTCGTCCTTTTGTGGCAGAGAGACAGTGGAGACAGAAGAGAGGCAGAGCAATGCATCAGAAACAGACACCAGCAGCAAGGCAGAGCGCAGGACCCCGAGGTGAGTCTCTGCACAGTATCATATTAACACTGCATCACTTTGTTGTGCCAAAAATATACATCTTAGAGCAGCTGGTGGTATTTCTAGAGGAGGATTTGTTATATTCTGTGTGAGAAATGATCAAAGGTAAACAAAGTATGTATGCCACTGTCAAATCCCTGTTGATATTGTCCCTTATTTTAAAGACACTGACTGAGTTCTCCTTAAATTCCCTATCCTTGTGCATAGGAAGAAGAAAGAGGAGGACAAACGAAAAGACGAGCCCCTACCTGAGTCCCCGACAGAGAAACCGTGGAGCATGACGGAAGACGTCTCGTTGCAGCTTCTCATTAAAGAGGCCAAAGAATCCATCATCCCTCTGACTGATGAACGGGAGCAGTGGGCTGCCTTGGCAAGGTGACGGGAGTAATGCAGTGGGCACATAACCAACACACAGAGATGTCACGATGAATAACAAAGAAAATCATACAGTATTATATGATTGACAGACATTGTTATTTGATATTAGAACTTACCTGTGAAATGTTGAAGGTTCCTGCACTCTAATGTGTGTTCTGTGCATGATTTGGATGTCAGGCTGGTGAGTGAAGCCATGGGTGGAGAAGTGGAGATGGAAAAGTTGCATGAATTCCCGTGGGTGCTGCACCTCAGCGAGCTCAAGTTTCAGCTTCAGTCGAACGTCGTTCCGATCGGTTTGATCAGCAAGGGAATCTACTGCCATAGGGCTTTTCTCTTCAAGGTACCTAGATACCACACAGCATCATCAGCTTTTTCTTATTTCAAGCTCCTTCACTTTGGCTTTGCTTGACGTGCACGATAACAAATAAAAAACAGGTGCTTTCGTCTCTATTATTCTCCAACCTGTCTCTTGCTTTCCTTTTTCAGTGTCTGGCTGACTGCATTGGACTGAGCTGCACACTTGTCAGAGGTGAATATAATCGGGCTTGGAACGAGGTGCTGCTCTTCAACAGGAATCCCTCCAGGAAGGAGCGCCCTGCACAGCCCTGCCGCTACATAGTAGACCTCATGCACCAGCCTGGAAACCTGCTGACGCCAAAAACACCTGCAGCTGTTCAATACCAGAATATATAGCTGTGCTGTGGCCAGACAAGCATCATACTGATTTGTATTGTATGTTTATTTGCAGTTAAATCGGACAATAAAGTATCAAATTGTCAATTGATTATTATGTTAATTACACAAGCCTAAGGAAACATGCGGTCTGTGCTCTTTTCTGATACACACAATGGTTTAACCTGGTTCTTCCTAACAGAGGATTAACAGTGCTGTACAGAGGAGAAACAAGTGGGTCAAACTGTGACCAAACCAGTTGGAGTTGGTTATCAGGTGGTTTTTATCTGGTGTTTGTGTCTTGAATGAGGTCAGATTCATATTTTTGTCAGTAGCATAATGCAATTTAGGATTGCTCAGCACCAAATAAAGTTCCTCTAATGTGAAAGTGTTTTTGCATACTGTGCATTACTATGCTACTGTTGTTTTATTGGAAAATGTATAAAGACTAACAAGAGAGGATAAAAACACAAAGTCCTGCAACAGTCAATAAATCCATAAAACTATCTAAGATTCTAGGAAATACAACACGACACAATGTATAATCTAGGTTTTTTAAAGCCATAAAGCACGGATTGCACGCTGTCTAGCAATAAAACCCCAGTGAACCCTGTCCACTCTACCCTATAGCCGGAGGTGTGATCGTTGACCCGGTCACACAGCGCAGAGGAGCCGGGAAGGACCAGCGGGAACTCGCCTCTGCGGATCAGTCCGGACACACCGCACACACACGCAAACACACAGCTACAGACACTGATATCAGGACTTGACTTTAGACACCCTTCAGCAGCAGCAGCAGCAGCAGACATGTCGCGTTTCGTCGCCCGTCTCTCCGTAGTAGTTTCCCAGCAGGCGACGGTCAGATCCGCGGTGTTACGGAGGAGGATCCCGGGGTTCATCCGTCCCGTGTCCACATCGCAAGGTACTGGGATGCAGTTTGATTTCTTTACATACAGCTAGCTCAGGCTGCACAGTCCTGCAGGTGCACGATGCCGCACTTTTCTCAGAGAGCATGGAATAACACACATGCTGCTTTAGTTTCTGGAGCAAAAAAGGACTACAATAGAAGTGGGATTGTGTGGTTCAGATAAGGTACAGTTTACTTTTGAGTTTGCATTAAGTTTATGATTGTTTTGTTCAGCCTTGAGGAGATTATGTTCCAATTCATGAGGAAACCGTTTACTCATTCGCCAGTTTTTAGGGTCTGTTATCTGAAATTGTGGATTAACATTTTTGAAGATTAGAAAATCATAACCATGCATTTAACAGTTTTTCGGTTGATTGGCCAGGAAAAGTGGATTTCATGTCCTTCTGCCCCCCTGCAGGCCTACAGTCTCTCACCCGTTACAATGAGACCACAGACTGGCAGAAGAAACTGACCCCAGAGCAGTATGTAGTCACCAGAGAGAAAGGGACTGAGGTGGTGAGTAAGGCTACACTATCTACCATAAAAACATACAGCTGGACTTTGCTCATCTATGTATGTTTTCCTGTGTCAGGTTCAACCAGCTACAATCCTGCTTTATACAAGAGAAGCTGTCATATAACTGATGTTAAAAATACAAAGATCATTTAATTACTTAGGTGCACAAAGTAAAAATGCTACACGTTAAGTAATGCATCCACAGTTTCAGTAAAGTGTTAGCATCAAAATATATCTAAAATCATATTTTACTTTAATATCTATGCATTAATGTGTTACATTTCAGCTGGTAAACGTGGAATACATCTGAATGGCTTTACTGGGTAGTGTTATCTATAATAAAACATCATCCTGCATTAGGTAAAACATTTAGAACAGTAAAACAAAACATCACAGAAATGGAGTAAAAGGAAATACTATATACTAATATAATAACAAGTACCACAAACTGTAAACAAATATATGAATAAAATCAGGAACATAACTGTACTGCACTTATAAGCATTAGGACACAAAACTAACACACTGGTGAAATAAGTGTGTGTGTGTGTGTGTGTGTGTGTGTGTGTGTGTGTGTGTGTGTGTGTGTGTGTGTGTGTGTGTGTGTGTGTGTGTGTGTGTGTGTGTGTTTCTCAGCCCTTTAGTGGGATCTACCTCAACCATTCTGAAGTGGGGATGTACCACTGTGTCTGCTGTGACACACCACTTTTCAAGTAAGTACGTTTAATGAGTGAATTCTTCCCAACATACAACATTTATTTTATTTTTTTATTCAGCCGACAACGAGTGTCCGATATTTAGAAATGCATTAAAAGATTCTGATTTAAGAAAGACTTCTTCCTCTCTTGGTAGTTCAGAAGCTAAGTATGACTCTGGGACGGGCTGGCCGGCATTCAAAGAGGCTCATGGGACATGGGAGCGGGACGAAAGCCACGCCTCCATCATTCGTCGCCCTGACAACAGCCTGGGTAGTGCTGGGACTGAGGTCCTTTGTAAAAATGTGAGTTGTTTTGTGAGCGCTGGAGCCAAAGTTCAGTTTGCTCAGTATAGTTCTGGAGGATATAGCTCTGGGTGCGGCTTTAATGAAGCAGTACATTTTCTTTAATGCATTTAATGACTCCTTTGCATTCAGAATTTCATGGACTCATTTGGAATTTGTAATGACTTTTGTGTGTGTGTGTGTGTGTGTGTGTGTGTGTGTGTGTGTGTGTGTGTGTGTGTGTGTGTGTGTGTGTGTGTGTGTGTGTGTGTGTGTGTGTGTGTGTGTGTGTGTGTGTGTGTGTGTGTGTGTTTGCTGCAGTGTGATTCCCACCTGGGTCACGTGTTTGAGGACGGCCCGGACCCAACAGGTCAGCGATTCTGCATCAACAGCGTGGCGCTCACCTTTAAACCCAGAGAAAACAACAAGCCTGACGACAAAGAGGAGCAGAACTAAACTCACCGGACTTAAAGACACATTTATGTTTCATTTTACACATCGAAGGACAGCCTCAATGTCAACGGTCATTCAAAAGTGTTTGACCTAAACACGTTTGCAAGCTTTGTGTGTCACAAAGTGTCTCGGGAATTGAATTTTGAAGAGGACCTAGTGTTTATTAAGTGGAGGTAAATTAGGCTCAGCTTTTAGAAGAAACAATGGATATAAACACTGGAGGGAAGTCTACATACAGCTCCTTCAATGAAAGCATATTTCCTAAAAAAGTAATTGCATTAACTGTTGTTATTATTCACTAACTCTTTGTTGAGTGGGTAATTCTCTTTTCAAAATGTCAAATTAGAATCAGTCTGAATTAAGACAACCTCTTTTTTGTAGGGATTGCACAGGAAGTGATGACAACATGTTTATTATCTGTTGGAATCAAGAAGGATCATTTGTCAATAAATGCACCTTTTATTTGTTCTCTGAATGTATGCTGATGCTTCATGTCTGAGTTTCTTAAGACTAAGTTTAATAAGAATGAATTGCTGCCCCCTTCTGATGCTCACAGTGCAGCACCGCAGCGTGGCCTCATCTGCCAGTAAACCAAGCTAATATTTAACAGACCATCCTGCCTTTCACAGTGTTTGTCCCCTGCTCTCTGTCTATTTACACATATCACGTGTCTGTGTACTTGAGGTTGAGTAAATCAGATTGGCAATACTGCAGACTGAGACAGAGGGGACAGAAAATACATCACAACAACAGGAAAAGTTCAGAAAAGTCCAAATCCAGGAACGTAGGAGACTGTGTGCATGAGTGAGAGTGATGGCTGGAGCATGGCGCTGCATGTTGGCAGCGGTTGCCTTGATGTGTGTGTGTTTTTGGGAATCAACCGAGGCTGTAGGGGCGGCTGTAAGTCGTCCACGACCCCAGAGACCACGTCCTAAGAAGCCAAAGGTCGACCCTATTGACCTGGCCCCCGCAGCACAGAACATAGACATACAACAGGTAAACTAGTGAACACGTACTTTCACATTTGATACCTCAAGTATGCATTGAATAAAAGGAATTTAGAATATTTTTACGTATTTATTTTGGTATTTTATTTAAGTTTACAGGCAGATTTGTGCCGACTGTAGCAGAGTGAGTATGATTCTGGTTCTCACTTTGTACCTTAATGTCCCAATAACTTAAAATAATAGCATTGCAAAATAATCTGTGGAAACAATGTGAATTAAATTAAAAAACTTTGCCTAAAGAAGAACCTAGAGAAAGCCACTTGCCATATATTGATTAATATTGCAGGTTTCTGTACATATTGTTAAACATTAAATGCTAATACCAAAACAGATACTATGTAAATGCTACTTAAGGAGGTAGAACAATGTAAAAATGATATGCAAGTACCCATGCTAAATATTTTTCTCTTTGTTGTGGATGAGTGGTGACCGTGAGGCTGTCCACATCGACAGGCTTGTGCAATGTCTCAATATTGCACAATATTGGAGATTTTCATCTGAATGGAATTTGAACAAGGAGATATGAGCCAATATTTGTTATAAGAACAACATAAAATATATTCATTTTGACCTGGTGAGGTAGGGCAAATCCTATTTACAAATTGCTAAAAAAGGGTAAAACCTGTCATTATCCATCTGCAAACACACACGTCTTACATAGATGATAAATATAAAATCCTGCCTTTGTTTCCTCTGTCACCTGCCTGTATGTGCTGCAGATGACAGGAACATGGTACCTGCTCAACATGGCCTCTAAATGCTCTTACCTGATAAACCATGGGACCAAGGTGGAGCCCACGGTCATGACCCTCACTCGCTCCCCTGACTCTGACCAAACACTGTCTGTTAGCACTAAAACCCGACAGTAAGTACCTTTGATTGATCTGAGGGGGCGCTAAAATGCCACAGATCTCTCTCCTTTCTTACTGACCTCATGCCTCAACCATGTGTTTGAGTGTTCAAAAACAGGAACGAGGAGGCAGGACAGTTAAATCCGTTTATATTATGCTTTTTTGGGGTCAGCATGACCAGGCACATTAATAACCCTTTTCGGCCCACAGAGAGGAAAGCTTTTTCTTTTGTCATTTCCTCAGGCCACATTAAAAAAAGTAGGCCAATCTGAGGCCGGAGGCTGAGAAAGATTCTAGAAAATGTAAAAAAATAGCTCCTAAATGGGCCAAATATTCTTTAAAGGGAAGTAATGCATCCCTCTCCGTCTTCTCAGATGAAAAATGTCAGTCTTTGAAGTTTCCAAATGTTTTAAAGTTGTACGTTTCTCACACACTCCTCAGTAATCACCAGTGCTGGGAGATATTACAGCGCTACCATGTTTCACCAGCCACAGGCAAGCTTACACTTAAAGGTCAGTGCCGCCATTATTAAGCTCTTTTAATATACTGCAATGCAGCGTCCCTTCATCCTCTTTGTTTCCACCAGGAGCTCGTTCTGAGCTGGACACGGAGATAGTGATCGGGGAGACGGACTACAACTCCTATGCCATCATGTACTTCCAGAAACGGGGCCAGATCAGCATTAAACTCTACAGTGGGTTCCTCAGACATGGTCCTATCTTTTTGTTAAATTGAGACTGCACTGTATATTTAAAAATGCATGTTTATGATATTCTCTGTGCTCTGTTTGCAGGCAGATCTGTAGACAATCTGTCTGAGCCACTGTTGAGCAAGTTTGAGCAGCTTGCTGAAAAACAGAAATTTGGCCTGGCCTACCTCTTCCCCTTCCCCACCTACAGTAAGTCCACTTAAAAATGCTATGCTAAATGTGAAGTGTTATAACAAAAGCACCAAAGCTTCATAATCTTCAGTGTTCAGCACATTTGTGGCAGTAGTTTGGGAAAAACACTGCCTCTTTCAAAATCAAAGAGGAAAGAATGGATTAGGATCATACCTGATTGTTTACGTTCCTTTTAGGTCATTGTGGTGCTGTGGACCAGGACCATGTGATCAGTAAGTCAAATATGCTTAAAATGTTATTCTATTAGTGGAATAATAACAAAACAGAAGTAGAATGAGCAGCTGGCACATTTTGCAGATACAGTGCTTTCTTTTCAATCCCAAGACATGCCAACACATGTAAAATACCTTCTTCCAACCTGAAGGGTTTCTTGGAAATCAGGCAGTCAGTAAACGATTTACAGTCCTTCAGCTGCCAGTAGCTCGCAGGCGTAGTTTTTAGTTATGGAGTATTTTCACAGGTCATTACATGCTGCAGAACATGCATCATGGCCAATCTCTGCAGTGCTACAGACCTATTACATGCCTTTCATCCTGTTCAGTGTGACAGACAGTTCACTGGTTCAGAGCGCTACATATCAATCATAACTTTTACAGCTGCAGTTATCTTTAAGCTGCTGGATTAGTCCTTTGTGTTTAATGTGCTGTAATTATCATGTTGTAATGAGCTGTATCTAAGATATAGACATGCAGCAATGGCAATAAGAGATTAATATAGTTATTGTATCTGAGCCAAGTGATTTCATTAGGATTAGGTTAATAGAATTGATAGACTATAGTGTGCTGCTGTGATTTAATCAGTTGGATTTAACCATTGTATTGCTTTATTATTGATGTTGTATAAGCTATTTTGGGATAGCCAATATTAAAAATCCCTGCAATAACTTTTTGCAAAAGCACAGCAAACATGGATAAAGTGGGGGATTCTTTTGCCATGTACTTTAAGAGTAGGTAAAAGCAGATGAATGACCTGCTGCTGAGTCCTTCCATGTCTGCTCCTGCAGGCTGTGCATGTATTAGGTTCAGTTTTTCAAACTTTTTCAACAGGATGTTATCAACGTCCACTCAGGGATTATAACAGCAGGGCTCCTTCTCTGTAATTTAACCTGTCACTCCTCATTTTACAGACTGTGACCCTGCATGCTGAGGAGGCAGAACTGTGCTGCAGACAGATCCAGCCTTGAGGACTTTTCCTGCAGATGCCTGAATATTTAATCATGTAAAAATGTGTCTAAATACTACATCAAGGACTATCAATTGTAAAGCGCTGCATTGTCACCATTTACAGATCAATAAAACCAAACAGACAATGAAGGTGTTGGTGAATGTTTTTTTAAGGTCCACCACCCGCTGACTCTGCGTCTGTAAGGAGTTATTATCATGTTAACTACATCCCATCCTTACCCTGAGATTCTGATTTCACACGGTGTGTCTGTTCACATGCATGTCTGGGTGTAAGTGAGGACAAACACAGTGACTGGCGGGGGTGGGAGTTAATGTAGATCAGATGTTGAACCCCAAAGGGGGTTTGGTTACAAAACTGCGTTATGAACGTGTTTCATAACTGGGGAACGTGTATTTTTTTCCCAGCAAATGGAGCTCTGAGTGCATTAATACATCTTTCCAAAAAGTGAACAGCCAATAAAAACATTACATGTTGCACAATTTGGATTTCGTAACTTCTAAAAAAATAGTTAGGATTTTGTTGTAGAAGACAGTGCTATGTAACACACACACAGGCAACATTTAGGATTGTTCCATTCTTCTTATCAATGCGTGATTACACAACGTATAAAACTCTCACTGTGTACAGCAGGAAAACAATCAAATCATTTAAGCCACACTGGCAGATGTTTTTATGGGAAATAATAAAACCTTTGACACAGAAAATGCTCCCTTAGTGCGTCTGGCAATGCAATTGAGAGTTCTTATTTCATACCTTACTTAAAGTGGAGTTACAGGCTCATACAGTGGATGAGACTTCTCCTTGCATGTTTAAGTGTAGTTTTAATGTGCAATATGGTGAAGACATTCACACCCTTACCAAACAGCTGTTGATAGTCTAGGCATGAACGAGCATTTGTGATGGAGGAGGCAGAGAGGGAGGGGTGTTAAGGGCCCTATTATGTGACCACTTTCCCTTTTCTTTCTTGACTTCCCATATTCTCCCCTCCTCACCTCCCCCTCTTCCATCCATGCGTGCCAGTTGTATAACGCTGGGGATTTGCATGCCAACAAGTTTTTGTAAGAGGCTAGCAGGGGGAGGAGAAAGGAGGAGGAGGGAGCAGGACTCTGCAGGATATAAAGAGCCTGCACTTCTGCTTCTCTTTTACCTCACCTCTTCCTGAAGTCTTCTTTCTGCTGGAGAACAGAACACAAACGAGACACCATGAGGAACACTCTGCTGAGGATGCTGGCCGCCCTGATGTGTGCGCTGACCGTCTGCGCTGATGTCACACCAGTGACAGACTTCGACCTGCAGAAGGTAAGAGAGATTGATCATTAGTTAGTATTTAGTTGACTATTTATTGGAAGCATTTATTGAGCAAACACTATTTCGAGTTTGGATGAAAGGAGTCACTGTGCTGCTGTTCAGATAACCTCTCACCCACTTTTTGTGAGTTTTTCACCAATTATTTCTCCATTCTGTTTCTACTTTAGATGACAGGCAAGTGGTACACTCTTGCCTTAGCAACCAACGCTGAGTGGTTCGTGAGCAACAAGGCAGGAATGAAGACTGGTACAGCTGTAGTTGTGCCGCTCGAAGGAGGGGACATGGAACTCACTTATGCCAGCCTGAAGTGAGTGATCTATATGCAATCATACAATCAAAATAAAGACTACTTAAAAAAAAGAAAAAACTGACATTGGCTGACTCTTACTGCACATTATTATTAAGCTGTATTGTGTGTGTGATCCAAAAACCACAATATATTCCGTTTTATATGAAATTAGGTAGAAAAGCAGGTATTTGAGGGGATCATTTACTGAAATGACCGTATGAAAACTCATATTTTAAGAATAATTGATCATCCAAACAACAAGTCTAATAAAATCCTCTTCTCTCTTGTAGAGATGACGGTTCCTGCTACAGGGTGGGTCACACTGCTCAGAAAACCGAGACTCTAGGACGCTTCACCTTCCACAGCCAGGGTGAGTAAAGCACACATGCACGCGCACGCGAGACACATCGAATCAACAGCCTGACCTTTCTGCTTCTGCTCTCATCAGCTTGGAACAATGACAACGTCCTGACCATTGTTGATGTTGTGTACAACGACTACGCCCTGGTGAACACGATCAAGACAAAAGATGGAGTGTCTGAGGCCTTTGTCGCACTCTACTGTAAGTGAAGAGGGACAGAACTGTGTGCTGAAATAGGGAGGCAGATTTGGTGAAGGTGAAATTAACTCACTGTGTGTTTGCAGGTCGTGCTACTGAGGCCAGTGAAGTGGTGCAGCAGAAGTTCACACAGCTCTCTCTGGATGCTGCAATCCTGCCTGACAACATCGTCATCCTGCAAAAGAGCGGTATGTCATCATCACAGATAAACAGCACTTTCATTAAAATGCATTTGAAATTTTGGCACATATACTGACCGGCCTCCTCCTGTGTTCTTACAGCTGAGTGCCCCGAAGTCTGAGGATCCCCTGCTGTCTCTTCTCACCCCTCACTGTGATCTGCAACATCACAAAGCTTAATCTGACACAGTTTTCTTTCCTGCTGCTGCTGCTGTACACTAAAGAGCAATCCTGACCCTCGATCAGGGCTCATTCCCCCCCACTTTGCACATACACTCTAGCATCAGAGCGACACAACATAAGAGCTGATAGTGAACTGAGGGAATGATTGCAAGGGACTGGGAATGCTGTTTGTGTGTCTTTTGTAACTCCTGATTGCCTTTTGGAGCGTTTGTTGAAATAAAGTGAAAGCCAGAAAAAACTGTTTCAGAGTTGAGATTTTTTTCTAGAAACACAAAACTTTCTTTCAAATCAATTTTGTAAATCACATTACAGACATGATTAACAGGCATTAAACTAGATCTCCAGGAATTAGTCAGGGGCCAGGTTTATAGAGGCCTACAGACTGATTAAGGGGTTGGTGTAAATCTAGATTAGCTATTAGAACTTCACACAGAGCACATTGTGCAGATAGGCTGTAGGGCTCTGTAACCACATATAATGAAGCTCTGCATCGTTCAACCAGAAAGGGCCAATCTTCACATTGTAAACATGAGTCAGGTTTCTGGGAGTGCTAGGCCTGTTATTAATAGGAAAATATGTCATATAAAGCCAATTCAAACACACGTGTGGCTTCTGCTGCAGCTTCACATATCAACTAGGTTGGAGGTAGAGATCAGAACGTTTACCCGACTCTTCAGCTGCAGGCTAGCGGCATTGCTCCAAGTATCAGTGACCAACGGTGAAGTTGCATTCTGGGTAATGTAGTCGCCATGTTTTGACAAGGAAGATCTATTGTATGTTGAGAAATACATAAACGGTGTTCTGACAGTTCATAGCTACACCGGAGCAGGTGCTCGGTAAAAATGCTTTTGGATTTTTCCAATTGCGTTTCGAACTTTTTTACAGCGTCATATTTTTTTCTAGATGTTATATTTTATTTATTTTTATATTCTATAAAAACGTTCCACTTGGTTGTTCTTTTGATACAAATTATGGATCTATTTTGGTAACAATTGTGCTGGTAGTTATTTATCTGGCTGTTTTCAGCTATAAACCAATAACGTTAACAGGGATCAATCGATTGAGTGCTCCTAATGTTGCTTTATTCTAAAAGAAGTTGCAGGATTTCACCACAAGGAGACATCCTTTGACCTTTTCTCAGACTGACCTTCACAATACTTTCGAAATATTATATTAAGCCAGTGACAACATCATGAGTTAATGACGTTAAAGGTACTCAACGTGAAAGAAACAGTCCATTAGATCTTAAGACTGCTTCAAGTAGTTATGAGGTCAAGAGATGGACGGATTGTTGTGGTGTTTTACTCATTGAAAGGTGCTTAGATTTTTGACAAGGTGCTTAAATTGTAGGCTATATAATAGCCTGGTCTACCTACAAACAGGTGACACATTTGAATACACAACATATGGTATTATCACGCTGTCATGGATATATACTTTGTGGTTTAAAGCACATAACATTCACTTCAATGTCAACATGAAAATGATGCACAGAAAGAGAGAGATATTAAAGATCAAACACTCTTTATTGAACTGAATAGAACTGAAACCTAAACATATGGGTCATGTCTGTTGGAGCTGTTAGTCCATCATTATCTGCAGTCCACATATCCAGAGCATGTGTGCGTTACTATGTATATCTGAGTAATATAATCATAAAAAAAGGAAAGTCACTGGGTTGCCTTCAATGGTGTGATGAAAGTCTTCTTCGAGGCTGCGGCAGAAGCCAGACTGAGTTCACTAGCCGTCCTCACGTCTCTGATAAAGTGATCTGCAGCCAGCACCCAACCACGAGGCGACAAGGAGGTGAGAGGGTGTCATGGTGGAAATGAGACAAAACAGACACACAGAAAGCAAATTCATGACAAAAGTACAAAGTTGGTAGCAACGTTATTCTGTAAATGCTATGGTAAGGTAAACGATGGCAGGAAAGTGGATGAAAGTCTTGTATGATGGACAACAGTGGCACAGAGTGAAGCTCATTGATCGTTGACTAAGCAACAGCCTTATGAATGTTCAACCTTGACATGCTCTATCAAACATGCATGTTTGCGTGTGTGTGTGTGTGTGTGTGTGTGCGCGTCACAGAAGGTGGGTGTAAACCTCTTGTGTATTGTGTAGCGTGCAGCTCTGTCAGTGTACCTGCTGCATAAAAACCCACACATCTATGCTTCAAACTTTGGAATAAAGAAACTTTTACTGGACTTGTATCACCTACGCATTCTGGATTCAGATTTGTGGTTAGGTAAACACATCTCTCAAAACAGGAAAGATACCTAATTGAATCAGATTGATGAGAATTCATGCAGCAGCAAATTATTGTAGTAAGTGTCTGTTGGTGGTCTGGGGAAAGGTGCAATGGCTCAACACCTTAAAGGCACAATGGACTAAATAGCCAAAAACGATCTAAACCTTTCCCAGTTTAAGTCCCAGTTTCAACAAATATTAGGTTTGTTTTTTTGGAGTTTTAAGCTTTTTCTAATACGCAATGCATTGAGTGAGTGCATCAATAGGACTCTAGTTGTTTGACCTTATCTGTGTGAAGCAATGTCCTTTATCCAATATAAGAAATCCTAATTATCTGACCTACACATAGACACACGAGCACGCACTGCAAACCCAACGTCAGTCTCAGATGTAAAAACACCTCAAAGAAAAATCTGAGCCGGTCGGTAAAATGACGTAAGACTCAAGTGTTTGGCAAAGAAACAACAGGATGGCTCATGTCTGAATGAGTAAAGGCTGAAAAAGAAGCTGCCGTGCTGAGCTGAACCAACCATGATATCCCATTATGCTCCTCAGAAGACAATGTCCCATACAATCGAATGTCATAAACATAAAACTCTATATTTAATACATATATAATGTAATGGACGGACATATGGTACCGTAATATAGATCTGACATTTCTCATTAGTCGTCATGTACTGGACTCTGAATAAATCTTTGAGAAAAAGAAAAAATAACACAAAATATTTACAAAGGGAGTTTTGGCATCCATATTCAACTCTATAATCCCACAGTATAAGTGGAAATGCATGTGAGTGTTGACAGACTGGTGCAACGCAGCCTGATAACTTAAACTAAAAGAGTTTGGCATGTCGATTTGATCCTTTTTCGATATAAGATTTTGTTAAAAAATAAAATCAAAATGCAACAGAGACTGGCAATAAATCTGTGCTAACACACGACCCAGTGAGTATAATTATTTGTCATATACAGTATTCAAAGGACTCCTGAAAACTCCCAAGCACGATACAAAGAAGGACAAGCCGGTTAGTATATACATGTTCAGTCTCACAGCCGTGCTCCGCTGCGTAACCGTCCCCCTTCTCTTCTAATACTCTGGATATATAAAAAACAAAACAAACAAACAAACAAAAAGATTTCTGTACACGTATCTCCGCCCTCTCTGGGAGATTATTGTCCTATTGAATGGCCTCCATCTCTCCCGTGATTGGCCATTAAATTAAACCTCCTCCATCTCTGAGGCATCACTTCCCTTCTCAAAGTCCTCTCTCATTGGCCGTTAGATGAACCACTCCTTCTTTGATTCGTCGATGGTCTCTGGGTTATCGGTGCCGATGATGGCCGTGTCCGCCGACTCTGTGGCCGACTCCCCGGTGCTCTTGGCCTCGTTGGTGTGGTAGGTGCCTTTGTGGCGGAACATGTAGCGGATCAGGAACACCAGGGTACACAAGATGGTGAAGATCACCACCGCTATGATACCTGAAGAGGAGAAAATGTGCACGGGAAGTACGCGTTATTGTGTATTCCTTCACCGTTACTGATTTGATTTCAGAAAACCCATCAAATCTTAACCAATGTAATGTCTTACCATAACTTTAACATAACTTTTGCCCAAATATAACTAAGTTGTTTTGTAGCATGTTGTGGTTTTGTTTCAGTTGAACCATGTGAATAAAACTTACTCAAAATGTAATTTGTAATGCAATTTAAGTGTATGGGAATGTAAATCTGTAGGAGACAGGGTTGAAATATGAAGATCTCTTTCATTAATTTGTATATACAATAGTACAGTACATATTCTTGGGTTTTAGACTGTTGGTCGGACTGTTGAGGCTCTGGTAACCCCAAACACAGATCTGACAAAGCTTTTAGAAGTGACTTCCTTTACCCCCGATGATGGCTGAGTCCCTGTTGACTCCATCAGGAATCACTCTCTCCTCATTGAAGGGGTACTCTGCATCTGAGGACAGCAAGAACAAGGGAAAAATCAAACCATGAATTCCTGCTAAAGTCATGCTAGCAACAAGACAAAAAAAGGGTCTTTTTTTAGAAGTCAAATTCATATTTGAGTTGTGTTGAATTTAAACTTCAAAGTTTGCCTTTTAAAATCAAAAGCCACAGTGCTCTGTTTATTGGTTTCAGCTTCACTCATTAAACAAATCACCATCAACTGAATGGATACAGAGCATCCTTAGGGGATGACTGGTGGAGTTTATTTAGTGTATTTTTGTTATGTATTTCATTACAGATCTCTTCTCCCTGAGCGGACATAACTGCAGGAGCATGAGCGGAGAGACAGAGACGGCAGGTGAACATGCTGGCAGGTGAAATGAGAACAAAGATATTATTGAGATCTACAAGGACTTGGTAATTTTGTCTATGACTTCTATTTAGGAATATGCAAAAACGGACTTGAATCGAGCAGCAATCTTTCTTAATCAAGCCTTAACACACACACACACACACACACACACACACACACACACACACACACACACACACACACACACACACACACACACACACACACACACACACACACACACACACACACACACACACACACACACACACACACACTCCTGAAATGAGCTTGACAGCTATTTCTGCTGCAGACTGTGTAGATCTCCAGAGAGGTAAAGCGCATGAGTAAGAGACAGGGAGGAGGAGTTTGAGAAGGGAGAAAGCAGATAAAATGGAGTGCAACACGGAGGACAGAAATCAAATTCTATAGCCCTTTAGATGTCTGAGTGTTTGGTATAATGTCAAGAATTGATTGTGTTTGAAAAGATGAGAGACAAACAGCAGATATGGAAAAACAGAAAGTTAGGAGGATGGGAACTGAACCAACTTTTAAAAATCAATGAGAAGACAGAGAATGATCATGGTGCATTGAGGGAGGGCTGCATGAAATGTAGATTAGATCTATGTTTAGAAAAATGTAAAGCAAAATAAAACCAAGCCTTTCAGCTGACTGTGAGTTTGGACCTGATCAAAGGACCCTGATTGATCTGAGATAGCTCAGCGCTCCCAAAGGCACAGTTGGCACCAAGTCTAAATAATTCGGCTGCATCCTGAATAATGACTCTCTGAAACAGCAGGGTATACACTGACTATGGATAAATAACTCATACAACCCCACCCCAAAGCATAGAAACTGTGGAGCCACCCTCACCTGTGTTGTCCAGATGCCAGGGGTCTGTGGCGGCAGACATTGGTGGGATGGTGAGAGGAGATGACCCACAGTTGGACTCCAGAAGTTTCCCCTGGTACGACACCGGCGAGGCGGCTGCAGGCGGTCTGTCTGTTTGACCCGCTGTGGGGGTGTCCTGTGAGACTATCCTCAGAGCAGACTTCAGCGGGGCGACGCTGTTAAACTGCACCCTCGAGAGACACCCCACAAAGCCCGGGGTGTTGTACCGCTCGAAGACTGGGTCTATGTGTCCCGTTTCTGTTAAACACAGAGGTGGAGAGAAGAAAAGTGGTTGTTGTTTATTGAGACTGTCAAAACTCACAAATGGGATGTTAACTTCTGTGGAGCCATGCCCATAAAGTTGATTGATATTGGGAAACTGCATCTCAGCGACCACAGCAGCTATTAAAGAGAAAGCACTGACAGTAAAACGAACACACACCAAACACTTTCTCTGAACAAAATCGCTCAAACTCTCGTGGGCACAAATGCAGCCGATGCAAAGACAGTAAACCAATACTCGAATATGCATCGAGTGGGAAGAGGGCGAAGATTAGGGAGGAGGAGTAACATCATAACAAAAACCTTTAATGTCAAGTTAAGACCGACAGTGCAAATAAATAAATAAACCTGATAGAAAAAGACGAGAATTAGCCCTACAGGTTATTTTCCTTCCATATTCCTTGCAGTATTAAGAGTACAAAAGGCTTCCTCGAACATCAGAGCAAAATCAGGGGACGGGTTTAAAGAAAAAGGACACATAGTGACATAGGACAACTGTAAACAGATAAATAATGTATTTACACCACGCTCTCGTGGCAGAGAGAAAACACTGGACAATAACGGTGATTTTGAGAACTACCATGAGTGGAGGCTACCCTGAGGTCCACTTATTGCCATGGCAATCCAGACAAATTCAGATGTTCAAACGCAGTAATTTGTGCAATTTCAACTCTGCGCCACAGTCTGTTTCTCTCTCTGCTTCGACTTTCATCTCTTTTTATCTTTCAAAGTGAATTACTTCAACACAGACACACAGCAACATCTGAGCTGCAGCAGGCCACAGAGCTCGGTGCAGACTGTACTATTTCCCTGACCGGCTGTGGGTCATATAGACTGTTACAAGGGTGGCAGACATTTTACAGTGTTGTCTAATATCTTTACATTCACAATCATTCAGTTCTCGTCTAACGTTGGCTCAAATCACACACATGCTTTCATATATCTGAATTAAAACAAGAGGTGATTCTTGTAGGCTGTTTATTTTCTGAATCGTGTTATGTCAGATGATGGGGATCTGAGTATCTGGACATGCTCATAATTTCATTTTCTCTCTTTATTCCATTTTGACGGGTCCAGTACAGGTCTGTGTGTCTGTGCTCTATTGATCGCCCTGCCGGGAATAGAGCTCAGACATTCGCATTGTGTGTGTACTGTATCTGAGTGTGTGTGTGTGTACTGCTTACTGTATGTTACTGTGTGCTGGAAAGCATCATTTGATACGGGCTCTGCAGTTTAATTTTCATACAGTTCATCGATGAGGCGGCTCAGCATCACCACATGATGATGACTGGTCAGAGACATTGAAAACATTGTGTTGGAGTGTGTGTGAATTTGCATATGCGTGGGGTGTGCAGAATAGGTGCTGATACAGGAAAGGAGCCTCACAGTGAGCAGAATACTGATGAATCCTGAATATGAGTCCTCTCTGCTGTATGCGTGAACATGTGTTGATCACTGCAGAGTGTGTGTGTGAATACTAATCGGTTCTCTGTCGGGAGCTGCTGCTTAGCATACAAGGCTGGTGAGTAAACAGAAGACAATGTTCCCTTGTTTCAGATGATTTGCAGCCAGTGATTTCACAAGGGGTTGTTCCATAGAATAACACATTGTTACCCATTAACATCACACATTCAATTTGAACTGAATTGTCCCTGATGAGAGGCCTCGATGGGTTTAAAGCCAATATATCCACTAATGGAGGAACAAGGGGTGGACACGATTACACCTCGTTTCTGCTGGGATGAATTTAACGATTTACTTTCACATTCCCAGGTTGTGTAAGAGCTGTGTAACTTTTTTGCAAAAGTTGCATAGCTCAGAAATACCTGTAATACTACACACAGCATCTGCACACACTTCAGCCTTTAGATAAGATTGGATTATGTAGATTGCAGCAGCTAGTGATACCTCAACCTACATATGAGTGCCTACAATGTTTCAATACCTGCACATATTCCCACATTGACCCCATGCAGAAGACGATATAGGGATGGACTGCGTGTGTGAAAGGAATTACGTAAAACAGTCTTGACCACACACTGATTATAAGGCTCATTATGTCTTTGCTTGCCCTGGTGGTTTCCAAAGAGGCTGATCAATAAAACACACACTCAATTCAACAGCTCACACACATTAATCATGATCACAATCTCACGCACTTTGCTGCCGAATGCCATAATGAAATGAAGCATCCATAGGATTACCACTAGGTCAAAACAAACACACACACACACACACACACACACACACACACACACACACACACACACACACACACACACACACACACACACACACACACACACACACACACACACACACACACACACACACTGAGGTCAGCAGCATGTGGATCGGAGGATTGTGTCACCACGGCCAGTGACCAATGACATGAATAATTCAGAAGGTGATGCAGCACATAAAGCTGTGAGGACAATGGGTCGGGGGGTGTGTTGGTTTTGGGGGGAAGGAATTGTATAAAGGGGGAGAAAAACCAAAGAAAAACGGAGAGACGATGGAGAGAACCGCAGAACCATTAGAGGGAGGGTGTGGCTGTCTCCCCCAAAAAGGGCATGTGTGAGAGGAAAGGTGAGGAAAGAAGGGGGGGGGGAGGGAGGAGGGGGAGAAGAGAGAGTCTCTAGTGTGTGTCTGGCTGAGTGGCAGAAAAAGGAGGAGTGTGAAAGAAATGGGGTGACAAGAAGGGTGCTCGAATCGAGGGGCAGGGTAGAAGAGATCAAACGCAGTTGCCATGGCAACAAATGGAAGCTGATGTAGGGGTGGGAGATAGCTACAGAGGAAAAGGGGGGGGGGGGTTAATGAAAGTATGATGCATTTGGGAGGTATCAAAAGAATATTGATGAGTCCACCCACCACACCCTTTATACTACAACAACTAATGTAAACTGCAGAAACACACACACACACACACACACACACACACACACACACACACACACACACACACACACACACACACACACACACACACACACACACACACACACACACACACACACACACACACACACACACACACACACACACACACACACACACACACACACACACACACACAGATGGAGAAAGGTAGAAAAAAGAAGAAGGAAACCTTGAGAAATTCACTGATGATTGACATCTGAGATCAAACCCCCAACAGTTTTGGTCACATATCCTTTAGATTTACAGCACCTGCAAAGTTTGATTAAAAAAAAGCCTAAATCTGCAAATTAAAGCCACTTTTCTTCTTTCAGTGTTGGCCCGTGTGCACTTCCATATTGGTTACACATGCGTTGATCTTCTCTAATCTTCACTGTTGATATAGATGTCATAAAACAATCGGAGTGATTGATACGAGCTGCAGTCATCAGACGAGTGTGATAAGATGAAGCGTGGAGAAACAGAGCGAGGAACTAAAGAGCTTAGGTACAAAGCAATGGATGAAAGAGAAGGAAATAAGAGCTGAAGTAGATGTAGGACTGTTAGTTTTAGACAAGGAAAATACAACGCCCTACTAAACACACACACACACACACACACCCACAGTCACAGGTGTATCCATCATATCCTCCTCTAGCATCCTCCTACACCAGTCTGCCAGGTTCTACAGACACCAGTCCAAACAACACAGACATAACAGAGCAGTACAAATAATCAAAACATGACACATTTTCCTCCTGACACACACACACACACACACACACACACACACACACACACACACACACACACACACACACACACACACACACACACACACACACACACACACACACACCAGGGTTTCTTCTTAATCCGGTTACTGCAGAGGGTGCCTTTGAATTTCAAAACAACACACATGGAGCTTAATCAATGGGAAATCACGTTTAGCACGAAATCTAATTCAAATCAAAAGTAACGGAGACGTTGAATCACTCACAACTTGGCACTCTCATGCACAATACAACACACAGGTAAAACACACACACACACACACACACACACACACACACACACACACACACACACACACACACACACACACACACACACACACACACACACACACACACACACACACACACACACACACACACACACACACACACACACACACACACACACATGCATGCAACTGTAGTTACCTATGTGGAGTTCGCTTCAGTGTCTGGGTTTAGTTTGAGGCAAAGCAGCTTCCTCTTCTGTCTGTCACGTCTTCCTCTGCTTGATATGTGGATCTCTGGACACCGTACCACATTCGAAAGGTCTGTCTCTATCTCTCTCTCGCTCTCGCTCTCTCTCTCTCTCTCTCTCTCTCTCTGTCTCCCCCTCTCTCTCACTGCAGTGCAGTCCCACCCCCACTCCGACACAGCAGCTGGAGAAAACCTGGATACAGATCTGCACTGCGATGGACCAGGACTCACCAGCAAAAAGTACAACTAGTGGTGATAGGCAGGGAGAATGGCATGATGTCATCTTTACACACACACACAACGGCCATGTTCAGGTATGTCCATCTGAATTAAAATGTAAACTAAGATTAGGCATAGAGACAAACTCCTCTGCTATCATTTACCCTCAGGGTGCATCAGCGCTCTTATCATACCCAAAGGTCACAACACAAAACACAGACACAGAAGCAGTGCCTGTCTGGAAGTGAGGTCACTGACTGTAATTCATCGTGGCAGTTCAGCAGCGAGGGAGGATATCTGCCTAATACAGAATCAATGGACTCTTTCGCTGAATCCTCAAAAACAGAAACCCTAAAGCCAAAAACATCATCGTCAGCGCGCTGAAATGATTAATTAATTGATGTTTCAAAGCAAAGCAAACCTCCTCTGCAAAGTGGCATCTGCTGAGCAATGATAAGTATATTCATATGGATTTACATGTTTTATCAGTTGGATCATCCCTCTTATACTTCTAACACTTTCAGTGATATTTGTACATGATGTAGAGTGATGGAATGAAAAAGACTTGGGACTGAAAAACAAAGCCATAATGTCTCCCAGAATGAATCCATTACACCTGCAGGAGGAGGCATGAGTTAAAGTCGGAGTGAGATAATTGCCAGCCCCACAGGGAGCGACTTGTTATAAGCGTGTGGGCAGAGTGAGCAGAATAAGAGAGGCTAGCTAGGGTAAAGAAAAATCTGTGTTTCAGTCTGATGTCCTTCACAAGCCGCCCTCAGGCCTACACTCATCGGTCTCTAATAGCACTTCCATTGTGTCACTGTACTCTTTGCTCCATCTCTGCCTTGGCTCTGAATTTAGTCCCTTAGACACACACACACACGCACGTGCACGTGCACGTGCACACACACACACACACACACACACACACACACACACACACACACACACACACACACACACACACACACACACACACACACACACTAGGAGATTTGTGGCACTGAGGCTGTGTGAGCGTGTCTGCTGCTCTGGCTAATGTATGACTCATATCCCTGATTTTTCCCACTGGGATGCAGAGACCCAGGGACGACGGACCCATACACACACACACACACACACACACACACACACACACACACACACACACACACACACACACACACACACACACACACACACACACACACACACACACACACACACACACACACACACACACACACACACACACACAAATATATATACGACCAAAGGAATGGCGTGCACACTTCCATCCTAACCCCACACCTATACATATGCTGTGAAGTGGTACGCCAGGCTGCAGCAGTTTCAGCAGGAAACACTGAATGAAGCTTCTGCTGAATCATCCCTGAGCTGCACGATCAATACCTTTAAGTTCATTAGGTAAAAGCAGCAAACACAGTCTCTCTTATTCATTCAACAATACAATGTGAATGTGAGGTTATGCCAGCTTTAGTTTACATTGCTGGTTCAAACCTGTTGGGCAGGTATAAGAGGCCAAGTTAACTCAAGACCCAAGAAGTGAAAAAGCCTTTACATTATCCCCTGAGCTGAATTTAAACCATCGATGCTCTGATTTGTTTTTGTTTGTAATCAATGGAAAAATACTAAAAGGGTTACACCCAACCTGTATTTGGGAGCAAAAAATAAACAAATAAATAACAATAATAATAACAGCAACAGTGACGATTCTTTGCATGAAAAGGTACATATTAATCTTAATAAAGTAATGAAGAAACTCCTGAGGCTCTTATTAACATCCTGAATCTGTAAACTGTAAACCATCGCTTATAATTATCTTATTATGTAACAGTAAACACGTTCATGGGGCTCCTATAAACACTTAAACCTGGTTTCAAACAAAAAATACTAATGGCTATAAGCACATTATGGCCCTCAAAGGATCAGTGAGCAGCACGGTGTTTCCCACAGTTCAGTTGTTAAATCAGGAATGAATTAATCAAATATATATTTATGTGAATTTCTCCATTTGTTGTTTACTTCTCTTTATTTCTACCATGTTTATTCCAGCCAGCTCATCCCACATCAGCAGACTGTGAGGTGATAGGGGAGACGTCGCTGTGATCGGTGGGTGTGTGTGTGTGTGTGTGTGTGTGTGTGTGCCACAGTAAACACAGAGTCTCTGTCTGGCAGTAACAGAGGCTGTGTTCGCCGGCTGTCTGACAGCCTCTGTTGTCTCTGTGGTCCAAACACAGAAGTGGAACAGATCTGATGAGAAATCAAACGCCTGCTTTTGTTCTGTTTCTTTGTCCCTCTGTCTTCCTCATCACAAGAATCCTTCCGTTTATATCCTTATTTTTCAGTCCAATTACTTCCTTTTTTCCTTGCTCTGTCAATATGTATTTTTGTTGGGATGTTTACTAGAGTCTTATGGGAACACCTCACTGGGTTGAGTCTATTGATGTGTAAAGTCAGCTTGAGTTGGGGTTGTTTTGGCAGTGACTTTGTCCTGCGTGCCCTCAAAGCATCTGTGCTGTGCTAGTTGTGTGAAGATGGATGGCTGTGTTGCGTGTGTGTGTTGCGTGTGTGTATGTGTGTGTGTGTGTGTGTGTGTGTGTGTGTGTGTGTGTGTGTGTGTGTGTGTGTGTGTGTGTGTGTGTGTGTGTGTGTGTGTGTGGATGGTGTTGTATTCCCAGGAGTCCTGGCGGTGTGTGCTGCA
Organism: Eleginops maclovinus; assembly: GCF_036324505.1. NCBI lineage: Eukaryota > Metazoa > Chordata > Actinopteri > Perciformes > Eleginopidae > Eleginops > Eleginops maclovinus. The sequence goes on along the minus strand of NC_086369.1, from coordinate 14,910,055 downwards.
GTCGATACTTCTGGCTGGTAAGTGAAGTCAGCCATTACTTCAACCTCACTGAGTTTCTCTGCACTCGAGGTAGAGGACAAAAAGGACGAAGATATGGAAGAGGGAAGAAGAATAAAGCAAGCTGCAGCAATATGCAAATACTGAGATGCAATCTTCCATCAGAGTAGGTACATTATGGGTAACAAAGCAGACCAAAATCAAGCCATAAACCACAGCTACTTCTTAAATAGGTTAAGGTAACTGGCTGTTTGTAACTAGGGTAATGAGAGTCTTAGGTCTTGGAGCAGATGATTACGTGCTTTGTTACAAACTATGGCATTACGTAATTCAGTGGGAAAACAATTAACTAATGCAAATGATCATGAACCACAAAATCTGCTACAGCACTGCAGGGTTTACCTCACATACTGTGTCTGTGGCTAGAAGGAATCCACCTGAAGTAAAGATAAGGGACACTCTAATGCCAGGCACCACAATAATGCAAATACTGAAATAAGGAACATAGAATTTCCAAGATTGTATAACCTTATCAGCAACAAATGCAGTGCATAGCCATGCAGGCAGAGGTGGATGCAGCTGGGGTGTTGTGCAGGACCAAAATTATACCTTCAGACACCTGGCGACCTCTAGTGGACATACTGAGGCATTACAGCCTCTCAGTAAATTGGTTATGATTTCTTTTTTTGATTTTTAAATTGAATTTGCTCAGTCCCTTCTCAGAACAGAAACCATCACAACATAATTTCTTCATCTTAAAAGAAAGTTCATTTGAATCCATACGGTTAGGTATAGTGGCCAAGCAAACTCACCGTAGACTTTTCCCAGGAACAGCGTCTTGACCAGGTTGAACTGAGTGTCGGAGGCGTCTGGGAGGGTGTAGCTGACAGGAGGGTAGTGGTCCAACTGCAACAGAGAGAGATAATACATTAATATCTAGATTTTTATAGAGAGTCTAAGTCTAAAAGCACTGATCACAGCCTTGTTGAAAGACACTGAGCCTGCATCAGCACATTCAATAAGATGATAAAGCAGAGAGGGTATTTATTGGCTGCCAGCTACAGCTACAACACCGCAGTACTAAAAGTAAAGTGGCTCTCTCTTGTGGACAAAATGTTCATTGCACTTCTATATTATTCCCAAGAAGAGTGAAATATCGTATTACTTGAACACTAGATAACCCAATAGCATCTCCAGAAAGCCGGATTCAAACATCATACTTATGCATATTAATTATGTCTCTTTTTAACTTACTGAAAGGTTTTTATGGAGAAGCTTTTTCATGCATGTCATATATCGTTGTGGTAATGCTGCTTAGAAAAGACAGAATTGTGCTATTTTATTGTATTAGAGTTCAATTGTACATCTTCTAAGAGACTTTTCTAAAAGAATACACAAGTTGCATCCATATGGTTTCATATAAACAGTCTCTGAACCAGAACATGTGACATTATCTTAAAATAAAAATCATGATTCTCTGATTATTCTCTAGAAATTAGGAGAAATAATGGAATTTAATCCTCATATTTAATGGTGTCAATATCTAATTTCACACTATAAAGCCAAACCAGACAAACTGAAAACATCTTTGTTTAGTCAAGCTCGTCACTGAACATGAAGGCGATCCTCCCTCCTGCAAACAAACAGCTCCTCACCAGGCCTCCAGGTAAAGGATCGCACATTAATTAACACTATTTCTAAAGTCTGCAATATGTTCAAAGCAGTTTCTGAGAACGTAGAGTAGAGAGAGAAGAAGAAGAAGCATCGTGTTTACACAGAGGAGCGTCAGTGGAGATGTGAGGGTGTGATGGAGGGAGGGAACACACAACTTTAATATCCCTGCAACGTAATTAACTTGTTATTGCTGTTTCACTGAAGTTCTCTAATTAGCTTGACGGCTGCAGTCGGTGCAATTGACAATAATTATTTCAGCCCCACAAATTGGTACACACACACACACACACACACACACACACACACACACACACACACACACACACACACACACACACACACACACACACACACACACACACACACACACACACACACACACACACACACAAACCAACAGTTGATTGAAAATAATGACTTTTGTTCCATTAATGTGCAGAATAGCAGGGAGCTAAAGGGTTGAGATGTATATATATGTGTGTGTGTGTGTGTGTGTACTTGTTAAGAGGTTTAAATCCGAGTGCTCCCAAACAGAAAATACTCTACTCTCCCACCTCTCCACACTATTTCCTCTCTTTTACACACACACACACACACACACACACACACACACACACACACACACACACACACACACACACACACACACACACACACACACACACACACACACACACACACACACACACACACACACACACACACACACACACACACACACACACACACACACACACACACACACACACACCCTAATTTGATTCTTTCCAGAGCCACCGTCTCAGTGGAGCAGTGTGTGGGTTTTGTTTTCCACGGTGACTGGAGGGCGGGATGATGGGGCACAATTACATTTCGCTCAGCTTATTTACTTTTTATCTGAGAAAACAAATTGGCTGCACAGTCAGGGAGGGAGGGTCTGAGTCTCCAAACCCCACAAAAGGGTCCACAGAGGAAGAAGAAACCTCAAACTTTGTCAATTACAACCGCAATTATTGGGATCCTTTTCCTTTTACGCTGCAACACTCAGACAGCGCTGCTGGGGCCTCTTAGGTTACACAGCTTACGTAAGCAAAGTAATCAGGCTTTAGACAAAGAGAAAATTAACAACGGGTGAAATCTATTTCCCTAACTACGTGCTTAAAATGAATCTAATTTAGCCAATGTGCTGTATATTAACCAAAGTACTTTACAGTGCACTGAGAACTTTAAACTGGAGGCAGCTCTGTTTCCTTAACGACGTCTGAGGGACTAATAAGACTCACTTCACAGATTACACTCCGGAGATCCCATTTTCTTCTTTGTTTTACTCAAATAAATAGAGTGACCTCATTATCAAGCGAACAACTGAGTTATTGTCTTTCCCCTCACAGCTAGAGCCATTTACACAACTAACACAAACCACAGCAGCAGCTATAAGAGAAGGGAGGGGAGGGGAGGGGAGAGGAGAGGAGAGGAGAGGAGAGGAGAGGAGAGGAGAGGAGAGGAGAGGAGAGGAGAGGAGAGCAGAATAAATGAGAGGTAAGAAAAGGAGATTTAATGGAACAAAATTAAAGGAAATGTAAGTGCAGGTGAGGAGAGGGAAAAGGAAATGACAGGAGATAAAAGGATTCAAGGAAGGAAAGGAAAGGGAAGGAAAAGAAAGGAAAGGAAAGGAAACTTAAAGGAAGGAAAGGAAAGGAAAGGAAAGGAAAGGAAAGGAAAGGAAAGGAAAGGAAAGGAAAGGAAAGGAAAGGAAAGGAAAGGAAAGGAAAGGAAAGGAAAGGAAAGGAAAGGAAAGGAAAGGAAAGGAAAGGAAAGAAAAGGAAAGGGAAGGGAAGGATAGGATAGAAGAAGAAAGAAAAATGAAAGTAGATGGAGAGGAGAGGAGAGGAGAGGAGAGGAGAGGAGAGGAGAGGAAACAGGATGAGATCCTTTGTGTCTGCAGGAACTCCTCACTTTGAGAGATTTGAGAGAAAGTGAATCCGGAGATGGGAACACTTTCTGATCTCTCCTTGATCTGCCTTTGATATCGCGCTAACCTGACGTTACCTCACAAACGGTTTAAACAGCAAACACTCACTTCCTGCACGGCTGTGTGTGTGTGTGTGTGTGTGTGTGCGAACTTCAGCAGGTATTTGCAAATCCAGTCTGCTGGGGTTTCATGACTTAAACGCATCAAAGTGTTATTTTATTTCCGGTCTGCTTTCTTTATCTGCATACATTACCCCTCTCATCAGCCCCCTCCTCTGTTTCCTCCTTTTCTCTCAGTTTCCAATTACTACACTCCTACATGTCTTCCCACTTGTTCTCCGCCATGTCTTTAATCTAAACAGTCTGTTGTCTGAATGCCTTTAAGATTAGCCGCAGTGATAGCAGAGCGGTGAGGCCTCGGGTAAACACTCTCTTCTACTCTGGAAACTGAATTTGATCCAGCGGCATGACTGCCTCTTATTGCACCTGACTGTCTGCCTCCCCTCACGCTGTCATACCTCAGATCCAAGCTGCTGCAACAAGCCCTCAGATGAGCATTTACAATGATATAATAATGGGATGGTTAGGTTTGGAACAAAAAGGAGATGTAATGCTCTAACAAAAAGTAATTAGCAAGTGTTCATAATTCAGTAAGATCATTAAGAAAACCGCCTGTAGGACAGCTTTGGTCTGCCTGTAGATTATGATGATGGATTGTGTTATTATATTACATTATAGATTAGGCAGCATTTTTAATCAAGTCCAATTAAAGACTACCTGTTCTTTATTTCATTATTTCATTTTCTGCAACTTTTCTCATCATAAAGCTTCATTTCCTTTGCAGATTTGATGTTTTATTGCTGTGCATTTTTCATTTAACTGCCCAAGAGCATTAAAATAAATCCAATTAGCTCCACCTCTTACAACTACAGCAGAAAAGAGCAACATAAACAATAACAATATAGCATGGAAACATTTTCAGGGGTAATTCTACAGCAAATACTTTTCGAAGTGCATTTTGCTGAAAAATACTTATGTACTTGCAGTAGGGAACACTTTTACTTTAGTGAATTATTAAACTGCCTCTTCCACAATTGAACAAAGGTCTGGGGAACCAAGCACTGTAGAGGTTTTGAGAAACATGTGCTTACTTATTAAAGGCCTAGCGGAAATGTTTACACAACACAGACCAATTCATTATAATTTCTAAGCAAATACAGCATGCTTTTTACACCTCTAACAGACACTGAGCAACATTCATCTGTCGTGTTTCTGGCCGCAGTTTCATGTTTGTAGTCTCAGAATCCTAAGGGGAAATATGTGTGTCTTCAGGTTTTAAATGCTCTACTTTGTTTCTTTGCTGTCGGGCGTTGTGTATTTTGTCTGCAGCTTTGCACTTCATTGGTGGATTTTGGCATTAAGGCAAAATACAGCTTTATATTGTCTGTGTTTGCTATTGTTCGAGAACTGAGTAAGCAGACTAATTACTTTCCCCCTTGTCTTGCTCAGTGTTCCTCTTAGCCGTCCTCCTGAGCAGTCTATGTCCCGCTCCTGTGAGCTGTGGCTCCCGGTGAGTGAATTAACTAAAAGTCCTCAAGGCTGTAAGAAGGTAGAGGGCAGGAGAGGTGTTGACGAGACTGAGAAATGTGGATTTGGTAGAGCAGCAGTGTGAAGCCTTTGTTGTGCGATGACCAGACGAGATCTCATGTCTGTTGGTATGCATGTCCACGTCTGTTTACCCGTGGATAAGTCAGGCAACAACATGGAGAAAGTTCTACTCATCAAAGCTATCCTCGTTAGCACACCTGATGCCTTATCTGTAGACTTCATCGGTTGTCTCTGTTCCCACAGTTCCCTCGTTGATTTCTCCTTTATTCCTTAAATCCAAACGAACACATCATGCCCACTCCTGATCCTCTTAGTTTTCTTATAACTCTTCAAAGGGAAGCAGTATTTTAAGTTACTTAAAAGGACAATCATTTAAAAGGTGTTCAGTATACGGGCCGGGACTGCTGAGGCAAATTAAAAGACCTAAATATATCTTTCCATCACTTAACTGTTAATATATATATATATATATATATCTTCTCTTTGTTTATTTATGTGCAATGAATGTACTATAACAACATCTCAATTTGGGATCAATAAAACACATCTAATCTAATTTAATCAATAACATTCAACGGTATTTATGCTATTTAGAGTGGATTAGGAGTGGATTTGGGTATATGCAAATGAATATTTCTGCCATAATTAAACAAAATAAATAAGAATTGGTTAAAACATGATAGCCTAATACACTCTAAATTGAAAGACCTTGCAAGTAAAACATGTGGAATGGTAAAAAATAGCCAAGATAAATTAAAATTAAGTTCATTTTTTGAGGAAAGATGGGAAAATGGACGAGGTTAACAACACAAAACATTATAAATAAGCCTCCAATAAGATGTGACGATTAATGTAGGTGTTTAATGGGGGTTTAAATTTTCCTCTGCATGCCTGTAACTTCATAAATCCTTAAAATGCAAAAAAGAAGTTAATATTCCAGTCACGGACTGCCCACAGGGTGGACGATCAATATCTAGACACAACCATGTGTGATCGACCAGTGGAAGAAACAGTGTGTGTGTGTGTGTGTGTGTGTGTGTGTGTGTGTGTGTGTGTGTGAGATGAGCGAATAAGCAGACAGTAGCTCGCTCCCTTCCCTCTCTCTGCCACTAAACGGGGGATGTGTTGTGTTGAAGTGCTCCCTGGGGGATGATCAGCAGCCGCAGGAGCAGATTTGCTCAGAAAACGAGGAGGATTCCTATTGGATGTTTCACTTTTTAATTTTCTTTCTGTCACGATGCTTCACCCTGTGTGTGAATGTATGCGATGAGACTCCAGAGGGGAGGGGGCCACTAGCTGTCTACATGCAATGAGAGGCAGGAAGGGATTAGACTTATGAAGCAGAGAGGAGGAACGATTATTGGTTTGCAAACGTACTCTGATTCATCCTGGCACTGGCTTTATATTTCACCGTAATGAAAGCAACCCTGAAGGGGCTCCTTTTCCAAAACCAAGGTTATGTTTTCAGTTCAGTGTTTCTGTTGGTCGACTGGATTTTGGAAAGAACGACTTGCCTGATTTTTAATTAAATCGTTTTTTATGTGTTAAAAATTCAGTTAGTAAGGACATTACATCAAGAGAATAAACAGCGCAGAATGAAAGCAAATAGCTGGAATATTGATAATAATTAATAAAGCAAGGTTATGCAAAATGATTGATATGATCCTCTCCCACAGTTCCTCAATAGTGCAGAGGCGAATCAAGGGCTCTGTTTAATGCAATGCCCCCATATGTCCACTAGGGGGCGAGCTGTCTCTCCATAAATGTTAATATGCATCTAAAAACATGTTGATCGTATAAATATAAAATATATGACACTTAGAAAAGCGGTACGTGTGCAGCAAAGATGTATATGCAATGCACTTAATGTGTGTAACATCCTATGTTTATATTCTTTTAGTAGCAGGTGGTTTTATTATGGTATATTCTAACGTATTCTGTATATTTTAAATAGTGTATTCTACAGAGACTATATCTCTCATCATGTGCTATGGCTTGTTTACATGCAGCTATAGCAAAACATCCCCCGTTTTGGATGAATAAAGTATATCTAATCTACTGTTCTGCAAAGTATTGTTATCTAATCTAATGCCACAACACATGATGCACACACACACAGATTTAGAAGTAGAGATTTAATTCAAGTTTTTCCACTTGTTCTTTCTGGTTCTCATTTAAGCCAAAGCAAATCTCCTTTCTTGGCGGACCATAAACTGGCAAAAAAAAATGTATTCTGATCTGAAAGCAACCGATAACTGGGTTTCACAGGCGGCTGCCATCCATTTAGAGTCCTCCTTAAACTGCAGCCTGCAGCCAAATCGGAGCATTTCAGCCCAGAACAAAGTCTGTAATAGTTTAGCTGAATTCTCACTCCATCCCTGACAGATACGGGCTGAGGCTCGGCTGTATTGATCTGCACACAAACAAGCACACAAACAAACCAACGCACACAGACACACACCAATGCATGTGCACACATATCTATGGCGCAAACAAATTCCCATGCTCGAGCACACTATCCTGCCCTGTCACACACACACACACACACACACACACACACACACACACACACACACACACACACACACACACACACACACACACACACACACACACACACACACACACACACACACACACACACACACACACACACACACACACACACACACACACACACACACAGATCGATGCTCTCTCTCTGTTGCTATACTTAGGCTGTCTGCTGGAAGTGGATTAACAGTGGCAGAGGACAAGCACTCTCATCTGAGCAGGTGACAGAACAGGACACTTCTCTCCCCTCTGACTTAAAGGGGAACTTTGGTATTTTTCAACCTGCACCTATTCTCGTATTTTGTGTCTAATGGGGACAACTCTTTTTTGAAATTGGTTCAGTATTGAGCGCTGCAGCCAATGTAATCCTTCGTCCTCTAAAAGTCTTTCTGCAACTGACAGGCTCAGATTGCTAAGTGTCTGAGACCTTTTTGGAAAGGACACTACAGAGAAATAAAACATTGTTCTTGACCTTTTACTTCATCCACTGGGTTTGCTATTGTGTCTAACCAAGTATCGCTCGTGGAGAAATCTCATTCTGAAATCTCCCATTGAGGAGACTTGTTGCCAGAAGAGAAGAGTTGAAACGTGAGTCGGAGCGGAGAGAGGAGTGTTGTCAGAGCATGTTGTGCTGGAGTACAGCAGAAAGCATTACTCCAGATTTTCCCTGGTGAGACTTGGTTAGACTCAATAACAAGCAGACAAAATCGAGCAAAAGGTTCAAAAGAGAAATTCTCCTAAGGGTCCTTTCCCACGATGTTGTCAGACAATGATGATGTTGACAGATGCAAAAACAAACACTTCTAGTGGACTTGCACTGCCGTCTGAATCACTGCTGCACCAAAGTTTTGAAACTAAGACTTAGAAAAAGTTGGGAAAAATGATCCAGGTTTAAAAGCCTGCAGGTTGGATCTTGAATTTAAAGTGCTGGATATGAACCAACAGTCTGAAATATGTGACCAGATGTGTATGTGTGTGTGTGTGTGTGTGTGTGTGTGTGTGTGTGTGTGTGTGTGTGTGTACAGTACCTGGATGGTGATGCTCCTGTCGACCCGGGACATGTTGATGCTGTGCGGCTGCCCATTGGCCAGGTTACGCTGGTCCACGTCGATGGAGAAGGGCTCCTTCAGGCCTCCCAGGTTATAGCGCACCTGAAGAGAGCCTGCGGACAAACAGGACAGTGATCAGAAACCTGGTCTGGTTTTATGAAACGTCACACCTCTGCTTTTACACCTCTCTTAAAGAATTACACACGAGATCTTATCTATAAATACCTGAATATCCATAATTAGTTGGTGTTTTGCTACTTTATGTAATCTTCTTACTGAAATATTCTGATTGAACTGAAAACTCAAGGTCCAAATGTTTGTTTTTGAAGTGTTGGCGCAAAGAGGGTGAAGGATAGAGGGCGAAATCCGGAATGATTCATTGGCCCCCAGCTTGACAGGGGATTATAGATAACTACTGTCCCAGGGCCCAGGGAGTGCAGGGGCCAGAGCATTTCCAGCCGCACCCCCGGGCAGTGTGAGTGTTTAGTAGTTTTATTTTCGGAGGCTGTGCATCGATTGCTAAAACGCTAGATGGCACTGTCAATATTTTATTGCTCGTATTTTATCAAAGCCCTTAGCTGCCTGTCAGCGGCTCAGTGGGAGGCCGCAGACAGGGGGGGATTTTCGTGGAGATTATAGAAGTTTCCAAACTGCGCTGCAAGGACAGTCTTTAAAAATGTACTTTGCAGCACGAAACAAGTCCAAGCTGACTTCTGAGTGGTGAGCAACTTCCACAAATGTGTGTGTGTGTGTGTGTGTGTGGATCTTACCATTCTGCCTTAAAACCACAGCCAGATAATCCTGCGTCTTGGAGCTGACGTACATCAGGATAGCAGGAGCATTGGATGTGCTGAAACTAAAGGCCACCTCCTCCTTTGTCAGATTCACTTCATGCGGCGTCAGCTGGTGTGTCAGGATCTTTGAGTCTCTACTGGCTCCTGCTACTGCTTCGGGCAGGAAGTTGTACTTCACCAGAGTCCCGGCCTCAAAGAAACCCCCGACATCTGGGTGGGTGAAAAATACAATGAAAGCAGGTGAGCACACACAGTCAATAATGACTTTTTGTTGATGTGTTTATACCACATTATATGATAACAAAGCCAGGCAACAGATGCATCTATGCAGAGAAAAGCAGACATCGAGATAGTCAGACAGAAACAAATGAAAAGAAGAACACCTTCCATCAAACAGGAGCCACAGGGAGGCACTCATCAGCTCACACACGCCAAGACCCAACAGGGTAGACATATTAAATGGCTGGAGAGAAAAACACACACATAAATATGGCTGTGTTCAGGAGGTGGAGTAAAGTGGGTGTTAAATTGCTGTGCTCCAGCATCTGAAAGCAAACAATACAGTGTTTACCCGTACATTAACAGACCTAATGGCATATTCCAGCCTTTCCAGGAGGGTTATTGATTCTCCTAATCAAGTGTTGAGAGAAAGAACCTTATTTTTCTCAGGTTACGCTTCGAGGCTCCTTATTTTGGTTTATGTGTGTGTACGTGGGCACGAATGCACGATGTCTGTGTGTGTGTGTGTTACTGAGGAGAAAGGAAAACACAATGTGCGTGAAATGAAAGAGAATGATTGCAGGGAAAGCAGAGAGTCTGGGATTGTGTGTGTGTGTGTGTGTGTGTGTGTGTGTGTGTGTGTGTGTGTGTGTGTGTGTGTGTGTGTGTGTGTGTGTGTGTGTGTGTGTGTGTGTGTGTGTGTGTGTGTGTGAATGGAATATTTTTGGACATATCTGCCAAAATCTACACCCCTTAGATCTAACAGATGGTTTATAACTTGAAAATGGGCAACTTCTCTGACTGGTATTGTACAGGCAACCCTCACTTCTGTTCAGCCACTCCACATTCCCATCCTCCATTCTGCGCTGCACTGCTATAGTTTTGAGCTCTGGAAGTCTGGAGGGACCCATTTTACCAATTGTTCTGCGTTAACCAGGCGGAAAGCTTGTGAAGTTCTCAAAAAGCCTGCTTCTCACTTCTCTTTCTGATGCACAATTCTTCACTGTCTGCTAAAAGCCCCTGTGCTCCGGGGTATTAACCGAACCAAACTCAAATCAGTCAAAATGAAGTATTTCTGACAGAGTAGCACGCTTGATTAAATTCCTTAACTCTGGTACAAAACAATACACTGAACAACAAATCAACATTACAGCCTCAATATCTTTGGACTAAAGACAGAAAAAAGTTTGCTTTGTACCTCAGCTATTTTCTGTCAGGTCAGATATTGCATATTAGCCACCTCTAACACTCCTGGCTCTGTGTCATAGTAGCAAGCTAACGTTAGCAAGGTTAGCTTCCAAAAGTCATAATTTAACATGCAGGACACCAGTAGACAATCCTCTCTGAATTAAAGTAGTGTTTAATTTAAAATGGATACATGATGTACAAATGCTTGTGTTTCAGAATTGGAAGCATTTCTGCTTTTTATAATAGGTAAGAAATATCCGGTAGAGCTAACCTGGTTAATTTGATATCTGCTGTATTTGTGAAAACTGAATTGAAAATATTTCCAATTTACTTTATAATTGAAAAAATGTTTGCAAAATATTATATTCTCTGTCTTTGGCATTTCATTGTGAACTTATTGTGTATTATAAAGAAGTAAATAAGTACTAACATGAACTTTCTATGTGACTAACTTGTGTTGCAGTCTGTTTTCATCACTATAAACTCAGTCTGAACGTCACAAAGAGCTTGTGCAACAGGCCCTCATGTTGCTACCCAGTTATCTTTAAAAGCTATTCTTATATTTGATCTTTATTCCAAAACCCTTCAGAGTGTGTGGGGCCTTTGTGTAACCTGTCTTAGTCTTAGCTGAGAAAGAAGAGAGACTCTGACTCGCTGCCCAGAGCCTCGTCAGCAACACACACACATCTGTCTGGAAGCATGAGAGGGAATGAGAAACTCTGCTCCAGGGCAGGGACTCTGTGTGTGTGTGTGTGTGTGTGTGTGTGTGTGTGTGTGTGTGTGTGTGTGTGTGTGTGTCAGTGCATGAACAAGTTTTGGAAGGGGAGCTGTGCGAGCATGCAAACCTCTAGGTATGTACGAATGTGTGTGTGTGTGTCCATGTTTATGTATGTACAGTTCACGACGGCTCCATGTGACCCTCAAGGGCAGAAAAGCATGAAGAATGAGAGTGTGTGTAATAATAATACTGCAGGGTCCCCTGAGCAGTGTGTAAATGTGGATACAATGGAAATGCAGTATGCAATTATGGCTGGTTTCATGCATTTTTCACCCGCTGAGAAGACGGAGAGAAAGGGGGAGACATTTTTGGAGAAAACAGAGGCTCGGAGAAATGAAAGAGGAGGGAGGGAGATGTGAGGAAGAAATGCTAATTTAGAGAGGGTAAAGGAGGAGGAAGGAGGGGAAAGACAGGAGGAGTAGTGAATAAAATAAGTGGATGAAATGGAGGAGGGGATTCAGAGATGAAGGAGGGGAAATGGAGGGAGGGAAAAGGTAAAGGAGAGGAACAAAAGAAGCAACAGAGTTGGAAAGTAAAGTAGAGGAGACATAATATTTAGATAGGAAGCGAGGAAGTAGCACAAATGGAGCAAGGAAAGGAAGAGGTGCAGTGTAGATAAAAAGGACAGGAGTAGAAAGGACGTGAGAGGAGAGAATGAAAAAGAACATGTGGAAGTCCTGGGAGAAAAAGAGGAACACAAAGAGGAGAGAAATGGAAACAAAGAAGACTGGAAGAGGATTTAAAAGGAATAAAAGGAGGAAGCATAAGAGGAAGAGGAGTTGCATGTCATGCACAGGAACAAACAGACACAAGGGTGTGCTCTCTCCCTTTCATTGTCTCTCTCTGTTTCCCTGACACACACACACAAGAACACACACCCTCGCACAGACAGTAATCTCCATTCTCTAAACCCTGAAATGATTGGTTATGACAGGATTCAAAGGGGGTCCTCTCATGTTTTACGCTCACATACCAACACACACTGTCAACCTGTTTCCTGATCCTCACACACACTCACACACAGGCACACACACACTTTGCTTTTCTGTCATCTTGTCACCCCCCTGCCAAGAGCACAGGGGAAAAAACACTATTAGGCTTTAGGAAACAAATTAATTCACGTGTCGGGGATCAACTCCCTGACTGGGAGCTCGCAGAGCGCCTCTGACAGTGCCGCTGCTCGCCCCCCCAGAGCATTTAAAAAAACTTGTTTCAGGAAGTAGAACTTTAATGAATCCCTCTGACAACAAACACCATGTTGAAGCAATATGTGCAGGAGCAGTGTGACATCTCTCATCTGCAAACTTACAGAAACATATTGCTCAGTGAAGCGACTTGCATTGGGTTGTTTTTGATCTCTCCGCTCTGCACAGCTTTAGCATTCAGTGAGAGCACTCTGAAATCAGGGAGAATTGGTGGGTAAGCACAATATCAGTCCAGATCGATAGCTTTTATCATAAGCCCAAAGACTGTCCGAGCTTCCAGACTGAATGGTAAGTGAGGACAATCACAGCCAAATATCACAGTGGGTTGTCAGGCAATGCAGCCCATTGAAACACATCCACTCCTGCAGTAATCACGGCGCTGTCTGCCTCTGGCTTTGTGAACTAAAGAGGAACTATGCCAGTGATACACGGCTTCATAAAGATGCCCTTAAAAGAGAGCCTGAAAGTAATAGCGGAGATATTATCACTCAGTGTGTCATCCTAAATCTCAGAAACAGAAAGGTAGTTTGTAAGGTGAGAGGAATAAAACATATTAAAAACATCCTTTATCAGCTTCTGTTAGATGCCTCGGGGAATTGCAAAAATCCCCGCAGTGCTGGCATAGGAGAAATAAAACCTGGCATAAAATGGAAAGCCCCCACAAAGAGAGATTGATTTGTCTTGCAATTGAAGTTTTGAAGATGAATACCAGCGCATGATGCATTCGTGGCGTTTATAGACCCGTGATCTACCTTCGACTGGAGACTGAAATTGTCGTTCCTTAACTGCCTCTCACCTCTGGTGCAGAACGGGCCGTCGTAGGCGGTGTCGGTGCAGTCACACAAGTATCCGTTGTACTTCTCCACGCACTTCCCTCCGTTGCGGCAGTACATCCCGAAGCTGGTGCAGTGGCCTTGGCATCCTGGTTTGACCCCGGGCGTGACCTTTGCTCTTTCTTCCAGGTCCAAAGTGATGCCGTTCATCCGTAGGGCTCGGATACATCCCAGAAACCCCCGCTGACCCCCTGCAGCACCTGAGGAGGTAGATCGAAAACAAATACAAAGCAGGTAGGGAGGTGAGATAACAGTCAGGGTCACAGAAGACATTTTCCAATGTAAGAGTCGGTTTTAATCTCTTTTGGTAATATCCCAGCGCCCGGAGGAAGACACTGATGTCACGCTAATCGCTCCGACTGTGACGCCGCTCTTGAAGCAACCTTCAACTCGTTTGATTCCTTCACTAATTAAAACAGCCTAATGAACACTGCGTCTTAATGAACATCTCGCAAGCATACACTCGGAAAATAATGGACAAACATGCAACAGACAAACACACACATTTTAAAACACACCTCACACTGCGCACCTGATCCGAACCAGTCAATAGAGGCATTAATGCTTAGCCTTGGGGTGTCGATAGCCATTCCTCTAAAGTGCCTCCATCGTCATTCTGGCCGTGCACCATTACAGTCTAACTACCCATTAACTTGGACAGAGTGGGGGTGTTAAACAGATTCATGTGCAGCTGAATGACTATAGCAATAAACACACTCATAAACATGCACCCACAGGTATAGACTCCACCCGCACACCCACAGAGAGCGGACACACTGTATGGATACAAACACACACAAGTCTGGGAAGAGAACACACACACACTGTCATTAACAAGAGCCGGGGGGCCTTTTAGTTATTAAAACCCCTCCATTGCATCCTTTAGATTACAGAGAAGTGTCTATTCAAGGAGACGTGATGAGGAGAGCAGACACATCCTTAAAAGCAGACTTTTCACAGCTCTGCCGCACACCCACACACAACACACATCCAACAGGACCGTAATACATGTTCTAGATTTCCTCCAGATAGCGATACATATCAGGACGCAGACTGACGTTCACATGCCTTCTCCACTTTCCTTTCCCACACAGGGTGCGACTTTCAGTAGACTTGCTAATTAATCTATTTTGTACCTCTGATTGGCTGGAGGTTTCTGCCACCTGTTTACCCAGATCCAAATCAGTCTGTGATTAAACGGACAGCCGGCTCTGAGGCCTGCGGAGACCAGGGCGGACACGTACACAGGTACACACACAGCACTCACACACAGGTGCATACACTTTCTGTATGGTGTGTAATGGAGCTTAGCTGATTCTTACTGAATTAAATAGAGGCTTATACATATGTTTGTATAGGGGTTAAGGCCGTCACAATATCAGATTTTCCTTCCTGATCGTGACCAAATAATAAAGTGTCAGCAGGTGGAGAGACGTTGTGTTACCGTACAACAAAAGTGCTTCACGGAAATCCAGCCACAGTAAAACACGAGTAGTGTGTGTTCACATTGATTTACTCTTAGGTGTGATGTGCATGGCTCAAGGGCATGAAACCCTGTAATGATGTGCTAATGAGGAAACATTGTATATTCATTAGGTTATAGACATTAACACATGCACACATATATTCAGGCCAAATTACCAATTAGAAGAGAAATCGTAAAATGTGAACCTCTAACCTTCACTGTGTGCAACTGTTATTGTTTGTGTTGATTTTATATCACAGAGTAAAGAGGAGAAATAATGAGTAAACATGCAGTATGGTCTGATATAAAGTACAGTTAAGGGAACAGACATGATGCATTGATATGTACCTGGACAGCTGTTAATCCGACTTAGATGCATTACTTATGTTTACTAAAATCAGCTTTTTCACATGGTACTAAAGACATTTGAAACCTTTTGGGGGAGTGAGATATTATCATATAATAGTGCTGAAATGTTCATATACTATCTCTCTTAGAGGTCCATAATGTATCTCTGCATTGTGTTAATGGTATGCTATGAATAAATAAAACTACCGCATCACGGACGTATGCCTCTGCAAACAATTGGATTTGCAATTGCCGTTATTGTCTGTTCAAAATGTCCCCTCTTTATCATGTTATCTCATCCAGCACCTGTGTTAAATTGTCATAATTAGCATAGAAAGTATTGAGTTATTGCCAAACACTTGTTAAATGTGGTCACAGTGTCCTTGACATTTTCTCCAACGAAATCTAATCAGTTCATCCTCAAGTCAAGTTGTCGTTTCTGTCAAAAATGATAGAAAGTCCTTCCAGGCGTTCATGAGAATGGTGGGAATAGACTGACACAGAAGACAATTTCTTAAAAATACCAACCTGGCTAAACTTTAATCACCACTAGTCTGGAGCTGCAGCTAAATCAGATGCAATAAACCTCATTTTTTAACTCGAGGTGAGGAACATGTTTGTGTGTCACACAGACGTTTGATTATACTCATTAAAGGTTACCTACTGTCTTGGCAGGTGAGCGATGCTGGTTTCCCTGTGACAGGTGTCACACACATGCAGAACAAGCAACAAGTCGATCCATGCAGACAAACAAAAGAAGGAAGGAAAGAAAAAACAATCCAACAGAGAGAACATTGAGTAAAAACACGCAGAAACATAAATAAAGCAAAGTATGATAGTGAGCGTTAATCAGAGGAACAGATGGTGCCGTGCAGGGAATAACACGTGGCATGATTGATAGCGGTGTGAAGGTATGGAGTGAACTGGAGAGGTAAAAGTTAACAGAGTGAAGTCGACGACAGCCGGCTGATGGTATAACATTTACTCTCAGGGCCATTAGAGCAAATGAGCCACTGTGCAGTAAACACTAAAGCAATCAGATGCTTGATGAGGAGCATATTGATTGAGGAGCAGATGATGCAGCGACAGATATGAGAACGGGATCAGCAATATAAAGCTATATTATATCCCTCCTGTGAGACGATGAGAAATCACGATGAGGAGCTGATTATTTTTTTAATTATTTCAAGGTGTCTGGGTTGCATCAATTTCACTCTGAGAAAAAATGTGTGAAGTGGCGGGGGGTGGAGAATCAGTCGGGTTCAGATAGAAATCCTCCCCACTCTTTCCAAATCTCTCCATCAAACACAAAAAGATCTCTATCTTTTCTTGATGTCAGAGGCCAGATCTGAAGCACTTCCCTTTAGAGTCGGGGTCACTTCCTGTGTAACTCCTCAAAGCAATCCTGAAGGTAGGATTTAGCGGGGATTTGAGATCAGATATGAGACGGTGCAGACACCTCTTTGGCTGCTGTTACAAAACCTGCCATACTCTCTCTATATCTTCCACTGTGAGGTGTTTTTTTTTTGACAGAGAACAGGCCTCCTCTTGTCTTCGTTGAATAGAAAACTCAGAATACACATGCAAATGAGGCCGAGGCGCTATCTGGAAATC